>NC_056436.1:67716934-67951934 GCF_018296145.1 Oncorhynchus tshawytscha | reverse complement strand
AGACAGAGAGAGTAGAGAGAGAGAGAGACAGAGAGAGAGAGAGAGAGAGACAGAGAGAGTAGAGAGAGAGACAGAGAGAGTAGAGAGAGAGACAGAGAGAGAGAGAGAGAGAGAGAGAGAGACAGAGAGAGTAGAGAGAGAGACAGAGAGAAACAGAGAGAGAGAGACAGAGAGAAACAGAGAGTAGAGAGAGAGAGAGAGAGAGACAGAGAGAGTAGAGAGAGAGAGACAGAGAGAGAGAGAGACAGACAGAGAGAGAGAGACAGAGAGAAACAGAGAGAGAGAGACAGAGAGAGACAGAGAGAGAGAGAGAGAGAGAGAGAGAGACAGAGAGAGACAGAGAGAGAGAGAGAGAGAGAGAGAGAGAGACAGAGAGAGACAGAGAGAGAGAGAGAGAGAGAGAGAGAGAGAGAGAGACAGAGAGAGAGAGAGAGACAGAGAGAGAGAGAGAGAGAGAGAGACAGAGAGAGTAGAGAGAGACAGAGAGAGTAGAGAGAGAGAGAGACAGAGAGAGAGAGAGAGAGAGACAGAGAGAGAGAGAGAGAGAGACAGAGAGTAGAGAGAGAGACAGAGAGAGTAGAGAGAGAGAGAGACAGAGAGAGTAGAGAGAGAGAGAGACAGAGAGAGTAGAGAGAGAGAGACAGAGAGAGTAGAGAGAGAGAGAGAGAGTAGAGAGAGAGAGAGAGAGAGAGAGAGAGAGAGAGAGAGAGAGAGAGAGAGAGAGAGAGAGAGAGAGACAGAGAGAGACAGAGAGAAACAGAGAGAGAGAGAGAGAGAGAGAGAGAGAGAGAGAGAGAGAGAGAGAGAGAGAGAGAGAGAGAGAGACAGAGAGAGTAGAGAGAGAGAAATCTTGCTGCCATCACAGCAGCAAGATTTGTGACCTGTTGCCACGAGAAAAGGGCAACCAGTGAAGAACACACACCATTGTAAATAAAACCCATATTTATGCTTATTTTTTTTCTCTTGTGTCCTTTACCATTTGTACATTGTTAAACACTGTATATATATATAATATGACATTTGTAATGTCTTTATTGTTTTGAAACTTCTGTATGTGTAATGTTTACTGTTAATTTTTATTGTTTATTTCACTTCATATATTCACTTTATATATTATCTACCTCAATTGCTTTGGCAATGTTAACACGTTTCCCATGCCAATAAAGCCCTTGAATTGAATTGAATTGAGAGAGAGAGAGATCAGAGAAGCGAGGATGCCTTGACAATCACCACCTCCTGATTGCAGTGAGCAGAGGAGAGGAGAACCCCAGAACCCTAGTGAGTTAACATTATCCATGTGGGCCAGTGGGCAGAGGACAGGAGAACCCCAGAACTCTAGTGAGTTAACACTATCCATGTGGGCCAGTGAGCAGACAGGAGAACCCCAGAACTCTAGTGAGTTAACATTATCCATGTGGGCCAGTGAGCAGAGGACAGGAGAACCCCAGAACTCTAGTGAGTTAACATTATCCATGTGGGCCAGTGAGCAGACAGGAGAACCCCAGAACTCTAGTGAGTTAACACTATCCATGTGGGCCAGTGAACAGACAGGAGAACCCCAGAACTCTAGTGAATTAACACTATCCATGTGGGCCAGTGAGCAGAGGACAGGAGAACCCCAGAACTCTAGTGAGTTAACATTATCCATGTGGGCCAGTGAGCAGACAGGAGAACCCCAGAACTCTAGTGAGTTAACATCAAATCAAATCAAATTTTATTTGTCACATACACATGGTTAGCAGATGTTAATGCGAGTGTAGCGAAATGCTTGTGCTTCTAGTTCCGACAATGCAGTAATAACGAACAAGTAATCTAACTAACAATTCCAAAAAAAAAACTACTGTCTTATACACAGTGTAAGGGGATAAAGAATATGTACATAAGGATATATGAATGAGTGATGGTACAGAGCAGCATAGGCAAGATACGGTAGATGATATCGAGTACAGTATATACATATGAGATGAGTATGTAAACCAAGTGGCATAGTTATCCATGTGGGCCAGTGAGCAGACAGGAGAACCCCAGAACTCTAGTGAGTTAACACTATCCATGTGGGCCAGTGAGCAGAGGACAGGAGAACCCCAGAACTCTAGTGAGTTAACACTATCCATGTGGGCCAGTGAGCAGACAGGAGAACCCCAGAACTCTAGTGAATTAACACTATCCATGTGGGCCAGTGAGCAGAGGACAGGAGAACCCCAGAACTCTAGTGAGTTAACATTATCCATGTGGGCCAGTGAGCAGACAGGAGAACCCCAGAACTCTAGTGAGTTAACATTATCCATGTGGGCCAGTGAGCAGACAGGAGAACCCCAGAACTCTAGTGAGTTAACATTATCCATGTGGGCCAGTGAGCAGACAGGAGAACCCCAGAACTCTAGTGAGTTAACATTATCCATGTGGGCCAGTGAGCAGACAGGAGAACCCCAGAACTCTAGTGAGTTAACATTATCCATGTGGGCCAGTGAGCAGACAGGAGAACCCCAGAACTCTAGTGAGTTAACACTATCCATGTGGGCCAGTGAGCAGAGGACAGGAGAACCCCAGAACCCTAGTGAGTTAACATTATCCATGTGGGCCAGTGAGCAGAGGACAGGAGAACCCCAGAACCCTAGTGAGTTAACATTATCCATGTGGGCCAGTGAGCAGAGGACAGGAGAACCCCAGAACTCTAGTGAGTTAACATTATCCATGTGGGCCAGTGGGCAGAGGACAGGAGAACCCCAGAACCCTAGTGAGTTAACATTATCCATGTGGGCCAGTGGGCAGAGGACAGGAGAACCCCAGAACCCTAGTGAGTTAACACTATCCATGTGGGCCAGTGAGCAGAGGACAGGAGAACCCCAGAACTCTAGTGAGTTGTCATTATTTTCTTGCTCTCCCTCATCACGAGACACACACACACACACACAAACAAACCCTGTAACACACACACACAAACCCCAACGCAGTAACACAAGTACACAAAGAAGCAAATTAGGACACATAATGCTGTTGTAAGAGTAAACACATAGCTCCACATAGCTCCACTGGCCCACATGGGGTTCTCCTGTTCTCTGCTCACTAGCTTCCGGGCAGAACACTTTGCATTTTCTCAAAGACCACAAGGCTCCTAATTTGAGTGTTTCCAGCAGCATCTTGTCCGATGGGGCTGGGAGGAGGCCCCCAAAAATATGGCTGTGATGATAACAGTATTGCAAAATGTTATGAAAATGAAAACAGGATAAAAACCAAACTCTTTGGTCCTTTAAAAACCTGATGTAGGTAAAATATTGTGTGCTGTAGCTTGGGAAATAAATACATGTGACTGCATGACAACATAATGATTGTTGTTTCCAACATTAGGGCTGTTGTCGTGTGTTGTTTTCTTGCCACGATACAACGAGTAAATCGGTACAGCTATTGTCCCTTCCCCTAACCAGAAGCCCAAAATGTGCGATTGGGTAACACACTGGGTGAGAAGGGAGAGGAGACAGGCCTCTTACCCAAGACTACTAACTAAGTAATGAGTGGAGAAGATTTTATCTCTCTCTGTACTGACCTCCTGCCTGCTAAAGGCGTTATCCGTCTCTGTACTGAGCTCCTGCATACTAAAGATATTATAACTCTCTGTACTGACCTCCTGCCTAGTCAAGGTGTTATCCCTCTCTGTACTGACCTCCTGCCTGCTAAAGGTGTTATCCCTCTCTGTACTGACCTCCTGCCTGCTAAAGGTGTTATCCCTCTCTGTACTGACCTCCTGCCTGCTAAAGGTGTTATCCCTCTCTGTACTGACCTCCTGCCTAGTCAAGGTGTTATCCCTCTCTGTACTGACCTCCTGCCTGCTAAAAGTGTTATCCCTCTGTACTGGCCTCCTGCCTAGTCAAGATGTTATCCCTCTCTGTACTGACCTCCTGCCTGCTAAAAGTGTTATCCCTCTCTGTACTGACCTCCTGCCTAGTCAAGGTGTTATCACTCTCTATACTGACCTCCTGCCTTCTAAAGGTGTTATCCCTCTCTGTACTGACCTCCTGCCTACTAAAGGTGTTATCCCTCTCTGTACTGACCTCCTGCCTGCTAAAGGTGTTATCCCTCTCTGTACTGACCTCCTGCCTGCTAAAGGTGTTATCCCTCTCTGAGCCTCCCGAGTGGAAGTCTAAGGCACTGTATCACAGTGCCAGTTCCGTTACTACAGATCCCGGTTCGTTACAGGGCTGTGTCGCAGCGGGCCGTGGCCGGGAGACCCATGAGGCGGCGCACAATTGGCCCAGCGTCGTCCGGTGTAGGGGAGGGTTTGGCCGGCCAGGATGTCCTTGTCCCATTGTGCTCTAGCGACTCCTGTGGCAGGCCGGGCACATGCACGCTGACACGGTCGACAGTTGTACTGTGTTTCCTCCGACACATTGGTGCAGCTGGCTCCCGGGTTAAGTGGTCATTGTGTCAAGAAGCAGTGCGGATTGGTTGGGTTGTGTTTCGGAGGATGCACGGCTCTCGCCCTTCGCCTCTCCCAAGTCCGTACGGGAGTTGCAGCGATGAGACAACCAATTGGATATGACCAACAAAAAATGTTTTTATTAAAGAGTTCTATCACAAATGGACACAGGTTTGAAAAGGTCAGACACTGAGTAAATGTGCTGCTCCAGTAGACAATCATATATCAATAACAGGGGTAGTGTTTTAACAAGAGAAGTTTACTGGTCGGCCAGAAGGAAAAATATCCCTTTTGGGGTATTTCTCTCTCCTCAAAGCTGTTCAGTGACATCAAACTAATCCTCCCTGACAGTTATATTCAAGGAGGAAATTAATTGAGGGTGATGCTTTCATCTGCTTGGATTTACAGTCATCTGAATGAGTGTGTCTGTCCTCAGTCATACACTGCGCTCAGCTGAGTTTGTGGAGAAATAATTAAAGTTATTCTTATCGAAGAGAAGCCACTTAGAAGTGAATAACACGTCAGTTTGGATCACTTGTTATTCAGTAATAATGGAATTGCTGTGTGTGTGTGTTTCACCCATAGTGTTAAAGAGAGGGAGTTCTGCAAACAACAGACACAACATGGCAGACAAACAGTGTCTAACTGTGTCTAGGCTTTATGTCTGTGTGGTGTGATTTGAGATGCCGTGCAAAATTATTATTGGCTAAAGATGGATAGGCTTCACATTGTGTTGTGAAACTATGATGGCTATCCATGCAAACTCATTCTCCTCCAAGATAGTCAAGACCCTGGAAGAGACCAAAGCCATGACCTTCAAATATAATACTACATGCTTACAGCAAACCACATAGGTTCCCTAAAGGTTGGTATTACATTGTAATAAGAGTAGTGAGTCTAGCAGTGTGGAGAAGAGAGAGTTGAGGGACCCCATCAAAAGCTCATGCTTTTACTGCAGGATCCTGAAGTGTAAGAAAGGGTATTGGAGTTTTGATTGGAAACAAATGTCAGGACAGATGGATTTGGCTGGAGGAGATGGGGTCTCCCACAGGCACCGGAGAGAGACATAGTCTGGGTCTGGGACGGGTTGGGAAGGAGCGAGAGGGAGAAAGAGAGGGGAGGGGGGGGGTTAAGGGGTTAGGAAACAATCTGACACCGACCCTCATCTCACACTCTGAGCCATCCATCAATGTGGTATACTGTATTACACACACCTTAGTTATCACAGAGGCACAGACCATGGGGCAGGATGTTGTTCAACCAGCACAAACAGCCATAAAAGCCTGAGTACAACCACTTCTCCAAAATGGCGGAACGAAACCAAGCCAAGAGGCCTTGACCAAGCCAAGAGGCAGTGGACCCTGAAAACGGACTCCCTTTCCCATCTCTCTCGCGCACTCTTTCTCTGACTCTCCAAGCAGTAGCATGCAAACAGACAAATGGCTACGTGGGTCAATGTTGAGGGGAGATGTACCATGAGGCTCCTATTTTACCTCCTGTCAAATCCCCTGCCACCTCCCTCCTAAAACAGCACTCAAGGCGCTGTGCATGGCTGCCCCTGGGCCTCTCCTCATTCTCTCTCCAGCCCCTCCTCATTCTCTCTCCAGACCCTCCTCATTCTCTCTCCAGACCCTCCTCATTCTCTCTCCAGCCCCTCCTCATTCTCTCTCCAGCCCCTCCTCATTCTCTCTCCAGCCCCTCCTCATTCTCTCTCCAGCCCCTCCTCATTCTCTCTCCAGCCCCTCCTCATTCTCTCTCCAGCCTCTCTCCAGCCTCTCCCCAGCCTCTCTCCAGCCTCTCCCATCCTCTCTCCAGCCCCTCCTCATCCTCTCTCCAGCCCTTCCTCATCCTCTCTCCAGCCTCTCCTCATTCTCTCTCCAGCCTCTCCTCATTCTCTCTCCAGCCTCTCCTCATTCTCTCTCCAGCCTCTCCTCATTCTCTCTCCAGCCTCTCCTCATTCTCTCTCCAGCCCCTCCTCATTCTCTCTCCAGCCCCTCCTCATTCTCTCTCCAGCCCCTCCTCATTCTCTCTCCAGCCCCTCCTCATTCTCTCTCCAGCCCCTCCTCATTCTCTCTCCAGCCCCTCCTCATTCTCTCTCCAGCCCCTCCTCATTCTCTCTCCAGCCTCTCCTCATTCTCTCTCCAGCCTCTCCTCATTCTCTCTCCAGCCTCTCCTCATTCTCTCTCCAGCCTCTCCTCATTCTCTCTCCAGCCCCTCCTCATTCTCTCTCCAGCCCTTCCTCATTCTCTCTCCAGCCCTTCCTCATTCTCTCTCAGCCTCTCCTCATTCTCTCTCCAGCCTCTCCTCATTCTCTCTCCAGCCTCTCCTCATTCTCTCTCCAGCCTCTCCTCATTCAATCTCTAGCCTCTCCTCATTCTCTCTCCATCCTCTCTCCAGCCTCTCTCCAGCCTCTCCCCAGCCTCCAGCCCCCAGCCTCTCCCCAGCCTCCTCCAGCCTCTCTCCAGCCTCTCCTCATTCTCTCTCCAGCCTCTCCTCATTCTCTCTCCAGCCTCTCCTCATTCTCTCTCCAGCCTCTCCTCATTCTCTCTCCAGCCTCTCCTCATTCTCAGCCTCCCCAGCCTCTCCTCATTCTCTCTCCAGCCCCTCCTCATTCTCTCTCCAGCCTCTCCTCATTCTCTCTCCAGCCTCTCCTCATTCTCTCCCCAGCCTCTCTCATTCTCCCCAGCCTCTCCCAGCCTCTCCCCAGCCTCTCTCCAGCCTCTCCCCAGCCTCTCCTCATTCTCTCTCCAGCCTCTCCTCATTCTCTCTCCAGCCTCTCCTCATTCTCTCTCCAGCCTCTCCTCATTCTCTCTCCAGCCTCTCCTCATTCTCTCCAGCCTCCCTCCAGCCTCCCTCCAGCCTCTCCTCATTCTCTCTCCAGCCTCTCCCCAACCTCTCCCCAGCCTCGGAGGAAGCCCTTTTCTCAGAACGTGTCAACAGTCCTGCTTTGTGTATGTGTGTGTCTGTGTATGTGTGCCTGTGTGTATGTGTGTGTGTGCATGTGTGCATGCACCGCTCAGCCAGCTAAGGCCCTTTAGGTTAGAGCTTAAAGAGCACCGTTCGGCTGCTAGCTTGTCAATGTTCTTTTTGCATAATGCTTCCTGAGAGGACCAGGCAGGGGTGTGCTGTCATCTACTCACGAAATAAGTCATAGAGACATGAAGGTCTACAGGGGTTCTTCTATCTTAAAATATCTCAAACCCATGGAGCGTACACTGAGACTAAACTCAACTCCATGTAATAGTGGTAACTACATAGTGATAACAACATAGTGGTAACTAGATAGTGATAACAACATAGTGGTAACTAGATAGTGATAACTACATAGTGATAACAACATAGTGATAACAGCATAGTGATAACTACATAGTGATAACATAGTGATAACTACATAGTGATAACTACAGAGTGATAACTACAGAGTGATAACTACAGAGTGATAACAACATAGTGATAACTACATAGTGATAACAACATAGTGATAACTAGATAATGATAACAAAATAGTGGTAACTACATAGTTGTAACTACATAGTGATAACTACATAGTGATAACTACATAGTGATGACTAGATAGTGATGACTAGATAATGATAACAACATAGTGATGACTAGATAATGATAACAACATAGTGGTAACTAGATAATGATAACAACATAGTGGTAACTAGATAATGATAACAAAATAGTGGTAACTAGATTGTGATAACTACATAGTGGTAACTAGATAGTGATAACTACATAGTGATAACTACATAGTGATAACTACATAGTGATAACTACATAGTGATAACTACATAGTGATAACTACATAGTGATAACTACATAGTGATAACTACATAGTGAAAACAACACAGTGATAACACAGTGATAACTACATAGTGAAAACAACACAGTGATAACACAGTGATAACTACACAGTGATAACTACATAGTGATAACAACACAGTGATAACAACAGTGATAACAACACAGTGATAACTACATAGTGAAAACAACACAGTGATAACAACACAGTGATAACTACATAGTGAAAACAACACAGTGATAACTACATAGTGATAACTACATAGTGAAAACAACACAGTGATAACAACACAGTGATAACAACACAGTGATAACTACATAGTGGTAACTACACAGTGATAACAACACAGTGATAACAACATAGTGATAACAACATAGTGATAACAACATAGTGATAACAACATAGTGATAACAACATAGTGATAACAACATAGTCATATAGTAATCTGAATAGGATCAGTGGGGTTCAAACTAAGTGTGTGGGGGTTGGACACAGCTGGACTGAGACCTACAGTATGAGCAAGTAGCAGGCCATGCAAGACAAGAACTGACCTTTTCATAAGCTTGAATTTAAGAATTAACTCACACAGCACAGCATATTCTGAAAGAATATTCACACATCTTATTTCCTAATGGGCTGTTGATAGGCCTACGAACTTAAGAATTCAGAAAATAATTTGGGTGTGATGCTTGCCTTTATCTCCCAGCTTTGAATAAATAATGACAAAACAAAATCCTCTCAGCGGTACACAGCAGCAAAGGTCTTGTGCCACTTAGCTGAGTAGCAACAGTAACTACAACAAACTACAAGTTGGGATTTGGATAATTAGGTTTACAGGGTAATTACCCTTTCTGATTATATAACTTATTTATAAATGCATTAAATGAGGGCCTTGACTGGCTCAGTCACAGAGTACTATATGACTGTAATACACTGAGGGCCTTGACTGGCTCAGTCACTGAGTACTGCATGACTGTAATACACTGAGGTCCTTGACTGGCTCAGTCACAGAGTACTGCATGACTGTAATACACTGAGGGCCTTGACTGGCTCAGTAACAGAGTACTGTATGACTGTAATACACTGAGGGCCTTGACTGGCTCAGTCACAGAGTACTGTATGACTGTAATACACTGAGGGCCTTGACTGGCTCAGTCACTGAGTACTGCATGACAGTAATACACTGAGGTCCTTGACTGGCTCAGTCACAGAGTACTGCATGACTGTAATACACTGAGGGCCTTGACTGGCTCAGTCACAGAGTACTGTATGACTAATACACTGAGGTCCTTGACTGGCTCAGTCACAGAGTACTGTATGACTGTAATACACTGAGGGCCTTGACTGGCTCAGTCACAGAGTACTGTATGACTGTAATACACTGAGGGCCTTGACTGGCTCAGTCACAGAGTACTGTATGACTAATACACTGAGGTCCTTGACTGGCTCAGTCACAGAGTACTGTATGACTGTAATACACTGAGGGCCTTGACTGGCTCAGTCACAGAGTACTGTATGACTGTAATACACTGAGGGCCTTGACTGGCCCAGTCACTGAGAGTACTGTATGACTGTAATACACTGAGGGCCTTGACTGGCTCAGTCACAGAGTACTGTATGACTGTAATACACTGAGGGCCTTGACTGGCTCAGTCACAGAGTACTGTATGACTGTAATACACTGAGGGCCTTGACTGGCTCAGTCACAGAGTACTGTATGACTGTAATACACTGAGGGCCTTGACTGGCTCAGTCACAGAGTACTGTATGACTGTAATACACTGAGGGCCTTGACTGGCTCAGTATGACACAGAGTACTGGTAGTGTACTGTATGACTAATACACTGAGGGGCTGGCTCAGTGTACTGACTGTAATACACTGAGGGCCTTGACTGGCTCAGCCACAGAGTACTGTATGACTGTAATACACTGAGGGCCTTGACTGGCTCAGTCACTGAGAGTACTGTATGACTGTAATACACTGAGGGCCTTGACTGACTCAGTCACAGAGTACTGTATGACTAATACACTGAGGGCCTTGACTGGCTCAGTCACTGAGAGTACTGTATGATGAATGCATTGAGAACTTTGGGAGGATAACAGTGGTGGGTTTGTACTCGTGCAAAATTCATTTTTTTCCAAAAATCCTGGTTGGAAAATTCCCGTAATCTGAAGGAAAAAAACAGAAAATCCGGATCCTCCAGCCAGGATTTCTAGAAAACTATGGAATTTATGGAAAGTTACCATAATGTTGCAACCCTAACGATATCACAGTAGTGCAGGGCTCTCCAAGAATAGGTTTATACTCCAACCCTGTTCCTGGAGAGTTACCCTACTGTAGGTTTATATTCCAACCCTGCTCCCGGAGAGTTACCCTACTGTAGGTTTATACTCCAACCCTGCTCCCGGAGAGTTACCCTACTGTAGGTTTATACTTCAACCCTGCTCCCGGAGAGTTACCCTACTGTAGGTAAATACTTCAACCCTGTTCCTGGAGAGTTACCCTACTGTAGGTTTATACTCCAACCCTGTTCCTGGAGAGTTACCCTACTGTAGGTTTATACTCCAACCCTGTTCCTGGAGAGTTACCCTACTGTAGGTTTATACTCCAACCCTGTTCCTGGAGAGTTACCCTACTGTAGGTTTATACACCAACCCTGTTCCTGGAGATTTATCATCCAGTAGGCTTATACGCCAACCCTGTTTCTGGAGAGCTATCCTGTAAGTTCTCGCTAACCCTGTTCCTGGAGAGCTACCCTACTGTAGGTTTATACTCCAACCCCAGTTGGAATATATGAATCTAATCAACCTGGTAATTATTAGAATCAGGTGAGGAAGATTGGGGTTGAAGCGAAAGCCAGGAACAGGGTTGGAGAGCCCTGCAGTAGTAGGAAACTACTATTATGTGGAGATTGCTCATATATACAGTAAATGTTTGTGGATCTTAATAGTGAATAAGGATAGGGACCAGTGTGGATCTTAATAGTGGATAGGAATAGGGAGCAGTGTGGATCTTAATAGTGGATAGGAATAGGGAGCAGTGTGGATCTTAATAGTGGATAGGAATAGGGAGCAGTTTGGATCTTAATAGTGGATAGGAATAGGGAGCAGTGTGGATCTTAATAGTGGAAAGGAATAGGGAGCAGTGTGGATCTTAATAGTGGAAAAGAATAGGGAGCAGTGTGGATCTTAATAGTGGATAGGAATAGGGAGCAGTGTGGATCTTAATAGTGGATAGGAATAGGGAGCAGTGTGGATCTTAATAGTGGAAAGGAATAGGGACCAGTGTGGATCTTAATAGTGGAAAGGAATAGGAAGCAGTGTGGCTCTTAATAGTGGAAAGGAATAAGGACCAGTGTGGATCTTAGTATTCTTATTAATGTGTGTATCTTTGTTCATTTAGCTCATGAAGTGTGTTTGGGGTGTGTTAATGCATAAATTAATGTGTCATTGTGTGTGTGTGTGTGTGTGTGTACATTTGTGTGTGTATAAGTGTATTTATGTGTGTGATGGCGCTGAGTGGAGAGGAAGCGTCTCTGGATGTGCTTGAATGCACTGCAGTGACCTTGACGCCAGCGGGCCAGGCAGCTAGCCAGCCAGCTAGTCAGCCAGCCAGGCAAGGCAGCTCAGCTTTCACTCAGCAGATTTCATTAATACAGTCTCCCCAAAGAGCCTTTCATCTCTACACTTAAAAGTCCTTATGGACTGAGTGGGCTCATTTATTGAGAAGCGGGTTCTGTGTTACTTAAGACCAGCGTTTGGTTATTACTGGAACCCAGGGCATTTTTCTGGTGATTAATGCGAGTGAGTGCAAGCATCTGTGTGCATGTGTATGTGTCCTGTGTGTTGTGTCCTGTGTGTTGTGTGTGAGAAAATGGAAAGAGCAAAGGGGAGAAAAAGAAGTCAAATGTCTACTGTTTGGTGATGATCTGGTGCTTCTGTCACCAACCAAGGAGGGCCTACAGCAGCACCTAGATCTTCTGCACAGATTCTGTCAGACCTGGGCCCTGACAGTACATCTCAGTAAGACAAAAATAATGGTGTTCTGAAAAAGGTCCAGTTGCCAGGACCACAAATACAAATTCAATCTAGACACCATTGCTCTAGAGCAGGCCTGGGCAACTCCAGTCCTCGGGGGTCTGATGGTGTCACACTTTTGCCCAGCCCCAGCTAACACACCTGACTCCAATAATCAACTAATCATGAAATTCAGATATAATTGCAATTAGTTTAAATCAGGTGTGTTTGCTGGGGACGGGGAAATCAGGCCCCAGAGGACTGGAGTTGTCCAGGGCTGCCCTAGAGCACACAAAAAACGATACATACCTCAGCCTAAACATCAGCGCCACCGGTAACTTCCACAAAGCTGTAAACGATCTGAGAGACAAGGCAAGAAGGGCCTTCTATGCCATCAAAAGGAATACTTGAATAAATTATAGAACCCATTGCCCCTCATGGTTGTGAGGTCTGAGGTCCGCTCACCAAGCAAGAATTCACAAAATGGCGTAGTGGTCTAAGGCACTGCGTCACAGGGCTAGCTGTGCCACCAGAGATTATGGGTTCGAGCCCAGGCTGTCGCAGCCGGCCGCGACCGGGAGGTCCATGGGGCCACACACAATTGGCACAGCATCTTTCGGGTTAGGGAGAGTTGGGGATATCCTTGTCTCATTGCGCACTAGCGACTCCTGTGGAGGGCGCAGTGCACGCTGACCAGGTCGCCATTGGTGCGGCTGGCTTCCGGGTTGGATGTGCATTGTGTCTAGAAGCAGTGAGGCTAGGTTGGGTTGTGTTTCGGAGGACGCATGGCTCTCGACCTTCGCCTCTCCCGAGTCCGTACGGGAGTTGCAACGATGAGACAAGACTGTAACTACTACCAATTGGATACCACGAAATTGGGGAGAATTTTTTTTTAAATAAAAATTATTATTTCACAAAATGGGGACAAATACTAAAATTGAGATTCAGCATGCAAATTTCTGCAAAAATATTCTCTATGTACAATGTAAAACACCAAATACTGCATGCAGAGCATAATTAGACCGGTACCCGCTAATGATCAAAACCCAGAAAAGAGACTTTAAATTCTACAACCACCTAATAGGAAGCGATTCCCAAACCTTCCATAACAAAGCCATCACCTACAGCTGCACTTCCTAACCTCCTGCCAAATGTATGACCATATTAGAGATACATATTTCCCTCAGATTACACAGATCCACAAATAATTTGATAAACAAACCCAATTGAATAAAATCCCCTATCTACTGGGTGAAATAACACAGTGTGCCATTAGAGCAGCAATATTTGTGACCTGTTGCCACAAGAAAAGGGCAACTTTGAAGAACAAACACAAAAATTCCCTTTTGTACTTTAACTATTTGCACATAATATGACATTTGAAATGTCTATATTATTTCAGAACTATTGTGAGCATAATGTTTACTGTTAATTTTCATTGTTTATTTAACGTTTATTTATTATCTATTTCACTTGCTTCAGCAATGTTAACATATGTTTCCCATGCCAATAAAGCCCTTAAATTGAATTGAATTGAAAGAGAGAGAGATGGATCTAAGAGAAAATATGAGAGAATAATTCTCTCAGATGAGTATTTATCTCTGCAGCCAGTTTCTGTGTATCAGCCAGTCTCTGTGTGTCAGCCAGTCTCTGTGTGTCAGCCAGTCTCTGTGTGTCAGCCAGTCTCTGTGTGTCAGCCAGTCTCTGTGTGTCAGCCAGTCTCTGTGTGTCAGCCAGTCTCTGTGTGTCAGCCAGTCTCTGTGTATCAGCCAGTCTCTGTGTATCAGCCAGTCTCTCTCTGTGTATCAGCCAGTCTCTCTCTGTGTATCAGCCAGTCTCTCTCTGTGTAGCAGCCAGTCTCTCTCTGTGTAGCAGCCAGTCTCTCTCTGTGTAGCAGCCAGTCTCTCTCTGTGTAGCAGCCAGTCTCTCTCTGTGTAGCAGCCAGTCTCTCTCTGTGTAGCAGCCAGTCTCTCTCTGTGTAGCAGCCAGTCTCTCTCTGTGTAGCAGCCAGTCTCTCTCTGTGTAGCAGCCAGTCTCTCTCTGTGTAGCAGCCAGTCTCTCTCTGTGTAGCAGCCAGTCTCTCTCTGTGTAGCAGCCAGTCTCTCTCTGTGTAGCAGCCAGTCTCTCTCTGTGTAGCAGCCAGTCTCTCTCTGTGTGGCAGCCAGTCTCTCTCTGTGTGGCAGCCAGTCTCTCTCTGTGTAGCAGCCAGTCTCTCTCTGTGTAGCAGCCAGTCTCTCTCTGTGTATCAGCCAGTCTCTCTCTGTGTAGCAGCCAGTCTCTCTCTGTGTAGCAGCCAGTCTCTCTGTGTAGCAGCCAGTCTCTCTCTGTGTAGCAGCCAGTCTCTCTCTGTGTGGCAGCCAGTCTCTCTCTCTAGCTGGCCAGTGGGAGACACTGCATCAAGCTGGCCAGTGGGAGACACTGCATCACGTGGAGAAGAAAGCCTGGATGGTTGAATGGGAAGCCTGTGAAAGCTCTCAAGGGAGCCCCATCGCAGCGAGGAAAACCCCCAAAAATGATCTCTGTAATAAACGCAAAAACACTTTTACGAGCCTATTCTTCTGCCTCTGGAATGCTACAGCAAATAATGAAAAGTGATCGTAAAGCAAGACGACAGTTCTCAATCTCGGCTTCTTCAGTGACCTCGGAGGATAGGACGTTCTCACAGGTTGACCGTGGCAGCAGTGATTGTAGAGCATGTACAGGCCCGAGGACGCCTGAGGCGATGGTGTTTGCACAACCCTTCACTTTGACACATTTAGAGAGCCAGAGAAGAAGAGAACTGTGTGATTTACGACTGTTGATTGTTCACTCTCAATGACTCCTGGGCCACATGTCACTTTCAGACTGAAGAGCTTTGTCCCTCATTATTCAAGAGCTGTATTTGATCTAGAAATAAAACTGGAACAAATCGTGTTAGCCACATTCCTTTGGGACGATTGGATTGGAACGATGGAGAGTTTTAAATCATGTACAACAGCCATCTAAATTGGCAGTTGACACTTTGTGGGACTTCAGAGGACTGAAGGGATGTTTTGTGAAATCCTGGGGACCTGTAAATACATAGATTTTGATGACAGGAACTTAAATAATCAGACTGAGGACAGACTGAGGGTGTCTTAAACAGCAGCCTATTCCCTATATAGTACACTACATTTGACCAGAGCACTGTAGGCCCTGGTAAAAAGTAGTGCATTATAAAGGGAATAGGGCGCCATTGGGACACAGACTGAGTCTCCTTCCTACGCCAGACTCACTTGGCCGCAGACTCAAAGCTGCTTGGGGCCCTCTGGTAGGTCGGTCTCAAGTCATTGCTGGCTCTTCCAGGAATCTGGAGCGTTAATGAAAGTCATAATTAGAATCAGAAAGCATTTTGCTCAGCTATGTTCAAAATCTAAGGCTTTACACCATGTAATTTGACTTGTTTATCTGCACTAAGCCTAGCATCAGCCCTCTGAGATTTCTAGCTCTGAGTTAACAGAGGATGTCTCACACCTCTCTCTCTCTCCTCTATTTCTCTCTCACTCTCTCATCTGCCTCTCTATCTTTCCTTTGTGTTGGCAGCACATGCTGTGACGTCAGAGATTGAACTGCATTCCTCTCCCGCCTTCTCAGATCTTCTCTCCACACACACAGCCTGTTTCCCGTCTCTCTGTGCACAATGTTGGATTGAGACCTCCCGGGGTGAAGATGGATTAATGTGACTGGCACAAGCGCAAGGAGAGAGGGAGGAATGGAGGGATGGATCTTCCCGTCTGGGTTTGGGAAGGCTGGTCCATGCCAAGACTAGCGGCCTCCGGATCCCACGGGAATTCATGCAGAAAATAGCAGAGATTAAATAATCCTGGATTACAGTATCCTCTAGTCTAGCTAGATTTAGACAGAGAAAGACCAGAAAACCACTGTTTTCCACAGCGCTGTCAGCCTCTCTCTCTCTCGACACATTGTTAAACCACCATGTCTACCAGACCAGTCCACTCTGACTGCTAGCCTATACCAAGGCCATAACTCCAGTCTGTCACATGAAGGGAGGGGTAATCAATCTTGCCTGTCTAGTAGTGGACCAAGCCTGGAAGCACATCCATCAACGGGGTCCCGGTGGTCACTGGTGGCTGCAATCAAGCATCCATTCCAGGTCTCTCACAGGAAAAGCACCCAGTCGACTAGATGGCCTGGCACCTAAAGGGTTAATTGAGTAGCCACTACAGGAAGTGTCAAAGCCTCCTGGGCCCGGGCCGGAGCTGAGATAAGCAGCATGCGGCCCCATTGGGGTGGGCAGATGAAGAGAAAATACTTTAGTGGTTGTTGGGTCAGTGCTGATTATCAGCACCCGTAGCACAGCCATGTCTTACCCTCACACACATTTAAAGACACATGGATCATGTACTGTATTGCTGCATTGCTTGCTGTTTGGGGTTTTAGGCTGGGTTTCTGTATAGCACTCTGTGACATCAGCTGATGTAAGGGCTTAATAAATACATTTGACTGATTGATTGACTGTAGGGATCAGCTCTCCTGCTAGGAATCAGCTCTCCTGCTAGGAATCAGCTCTCCTGCTAGGAATCAGCTCTCCTGCTAGGAAAGCTCTCCTGCTAGGAATCAGCTCTCTTGCTAGGACATACTAGGTCCTGCCTACACACACACACACACACACACACACACACACACACACACACACACACACACACACACACACACACACACACACACACACACACACACACACACACGTGTGAACACATACAAACACACACACCACACAAACACACCAGACCCCATGACAGTGCCCTGACACCTTTCAAAAACAGTATGACCACATGAGCAGCAGATGCCGGTAGACTGATGTTTAGCAGTCTTAATAGTGCTACAAAGGGAACCTAATCAACTTCGCGTGTTCCTGGATGTGACTCAGAGCTGATGCACCCCTTGAAAAAATGGGAGAAATGCTAAATATGCTGGAGCCCATTGAGAAAAGAGGCTGAGTAGTGTGTTTCCCCGGACTACAGCAGGTCCAGTGTAGAGGTCGACAGATTATGATTTTTCAACGGCGATACCGATACAGATTATTGGAGGACCAAAAAAAGCCGATACCGATTAATCAGCAAATTTTTTGTTGTTGTTGTAATAATGACAATTACAACTATACTGAATGAACACTCATTTTAACTTAATATAATACATCAATAAAATCTATTTAGCCTCAAATAAATAATGAAACATGTTCAATTTGGTTTAGATAATGCAAAAACAAAGTGTTGGAGAAGAAAGTAAAAGTGCAATATGTACCATGTAAGAAAGCTAACGTTTAAGTTCCTTGCTCAGAACATGAGAACATATGAAAGCTGGTGGTTCCTTTTAACATGAGTCTTCAATATTCCCAGGTAAGAAGTTTTAGGTTGTAGTTATTATAGAAATTAAAGGACTATTTTTCTCTATACGATTTGTATTTCATATACCTTTGACTATTGGATGTTCTTATAGGCATTTTAGTATTGCCAGTGTAACAGTATAGCTTTCGTCCCTCTCCTCACTCCTACCTGGGCTCGAACCAGGAACACATCGACAACAGCCACCCTCGAAGCAGCGTTACCCATGCAGAGCAAGGGGAACAACTACTCCAAGTCTCAGATCGAATGACGTTTGAAACGCTATTAGCGCACACCCCGCTAACTAGCTAGCCATTTCACATCGGTTACACCAGCCTAATCTCGGGAGTTGATAGGCTTGAAGTCATAAACAGCGCAATGCTTGAAGCATTGCGAAGAGCTGCTGGCTAAACGCTCGAAAGTGCTTGTTTGAATGAATGCTTACGAGCCCTCTGGTGCCTACCACCGCTCAGTCAGACTGCTCTATCAAATCAGACTTAATTATAACATAATAACACACAGAAATACGAAGCGTAGGTCATTAATGTGGTCGAATCCGGAAACTATCATCTCGAAAACAAAACGTTTATTCTTTCAATGAAATACGGAACCGTTCCGTATTTTATCTAACGGGTGGCATCCATAAGTCTAAATATTCCTGTTACATTGCACAATCTTCAATGTTATGTCATAATTACGTAAAATTCTGGCAAATTAGTTCGCAACGAGCCAGGCGGCCCAAACTGTTACATATACCCTGACTCTGCGTGCAATGAATGCAAGAGATGTAACACAATTTCACCTGGTTAATATTGCCTGCTAACCTGGATTTCCTTTAGCTAAATATGCAGGTTTAAAAATATATACTTCTGTGTATTGATTTTAAGAAAGGTGTTGATGTTTATGGTTCTGTACAATCATGCAACAATTGTGCTTTTTTCGCAAATGCGCTTTTGTTAAAAGTTGGTTGTCTTTGTTAAGAAGAAATGGTCATCACACAGTTCGCAACAAGCCAGGCAGCCCAAACTGCTGCATATACCCTGACTCTGTTGCAAGAGAAGTGACACATTTTCCAAAGTTAAAAGAAATTCATGTTAGCAGGCAATATTAACTAAATATGCAGGTTTAAAATATATGCTTGTATATTAATTTAAAGAAATGCATTGATGTTTATGGTTAGGTACACGTTGGAGCAACGACAGTCCTTTTTCACGAATGCGCACCGCATCGATTGTATGCAATGCAGGACACGCTAGATAAACTAGTAATATCATCAACCATGTGTAGTTAACTAGTGATTATGATTGATTGATTGATTGTTTTTTATAAGTTTAATGCTAGCTAGCAACTTACCTTGGCTTCTTACTGCATTCGCATAACAGGCAGTCTCCTCGTGGAGTGCAATATAAGGCAGGTGGTTAGAGCATTGGAATAGTTAACCGTAAGTTTGCAAGATTGAATCCCTGAGTTGACAAGGTAAAAATCTGTCTTTCTGCCCCTGAACAAGGCAGTTAACCCACCGTTCCTAGGCCGTCATTGAAAATAAGAATGCATTCTGAAATAAAAGTGTAAAAAATAAAATAAAAAATAAATCGGTGTCCAAAAATAGAGAAGGGGGATGGCGAGAGGCGAGAGGGAGGACGGAGAGAGGGAGGACAGAGAAATGAAGGACGGACAGAGGGAGGACGGAGAGAGGGAGGACAGAGAGGCAGGACGGAGAGGAATGAAGCTAGCTGACTGACCCACTTTTGGTACGGGTCAGTCTCTCACTCTCCAATTGTAAGATCTCAGTGTGAGAGGAAGGGATATACTGTAGATGCTAGCCTACCCTGGGGTACAGGTTCAGTCTGGCCGTCTCTCACTTTGCGTGGCAGGCAGTGTCATGTCACGGTCCGTCTGCTCCCACCCGCCCTAAGTCTCTTCCAATTACCCCTCCCAAACACACAGACCGCGCACCAAACGGTACCCTATTCCTTTTGTAGTGCACTACGTTTGACCAGGGCCAATAGGGAGAGCTCTAGCGCTCTTATCAAAAGTAGTGAACTATATAGGAAAGGGTCCCATTTGGGATGCAGATTCAAAGAGAGACCCAGGTATGCATCCCTCTGCTCTGTGGTCAGTAGCTATCTAACAGTGAGATAGTTCTCCACCACAGCTAAGAGGGGTGTTAAATACAGCTTGAAGCCCTATTTTCTTTGGGGTTTTATTTGTAAGGTTACCAGTGCTGTCTCAGGTGCATTGGGGGAACGAGGACAATGTCCCAAATAGCACCCCATTCCCTATATAGTGCACTACTTTTGACTAGGCCCATAGGTAGTTCACTATACAGGAAACAGGGTGCCATTCAGGACAGAACCGGAGACACTTTCCACTTCACTTCACTATTTGGCTTTGTGATTAACAGACCCCAGTAAATAAAGACAGCCACTATAATAGAGATGGATGATGGAAAAACAGAATAAACCTGGTCCCTGCAGTGACATGTGAAGTAGGAGGACAGGACACTAAGCCGAGCACAGAGCAGACAGAGGATGACCTTCCAAGAGGGTTGTTGTAGCAGCAGATGCCCCCCCCTACCATGTTCCTGGAGTCAGCTGCTACAGAGACCTTTCTGCCACCTAGCAGGGTGTTTTTCTCATTAGCTCCATGCAGCGATCCGACATGAGGCTCTGTCTCTCTGTGAGTAAGACATGGTACTGTAGTGGACGTGGCGCTGGCATGAGGGATCACATGGAAATGTGTTGTGTTTTCAATTCTCTTCCCCTCTCTCTGAATCATGCTCAATGTGTTCCTCTTAAAAAAAATGCCATTTTGCTAAAAATATGTCTTTATTATTCTGATCCTGAAAGAAGAGAACAGGGATGGTCATTTGAATCAGCCGAATGACTTCATACTTCGCATTCGCAACAAACCAAACCACATGAAAAGCCAGTCAGTTAGGATTAGCCACTTGACGCTCTGACCAGTTTCTTCTCCTTCACTTCACAGTGTTCCCTGTCTGTGTTGTTACTCTAAGCTTCTGATGATAACTGTTCCCAGCACTAATATCTAGCAGTGTTTTCCTCCCAGCACTAATATCTGCCAGTGTTTTCCTCCCAGCACTAATATCTGCCAGTGTTTTTCCTCCCAGCACTAATATCTGCCAGTGTTTTCCTCCCAACACTAATATCTGCCAGTGTTTTCCTCCCAGCACTAATATCTAGCAGTGTTTTCCTCCCAGCACTAATATCTGCCAGTGTTTTCCTCCCAGCACTAATATCTGCCAGTGTTTTCCTCCCAGCACTAATATCTAGCAGTGTTTTCCTCCCAACACTAATATCTGCCAGTGTTTTCCTCCCAGCACTAATATCTAGCAGTGTTTTCCTCCCAGCACTAATATCTGCCAGTGTTTTCCTCCCAGCACTAATATCTGCCAGTGTTTTCCTCCCAGCACTAATATCTAGCAGTGTTTTCCTCCCAGCACTAATATCTGCCAGTGTTTTCCTCCCAGCACTAATATCTGCCAGTGTTTTCCTCCCAGCACTAATATCTGCCAGTGTTTTCCTCCCAGCACTAATATCTGCCAGTGTTTTCCTCCCAACACTAATATCTGCCAGTGTTTTCCTCCCAGCACTAATATCTGCCAGTGTTTTCCTCCCAACACTAATATCTGCCAGTGTTTTCCTCCCAACACTAATATCTGCCAGTGTTTTCCTCCCAACACTAATATCTGCCAGTGTTTTTCCTCCCAGCACTAATATCTGCCAGTGTTTTCCTCCCAGCACTAATATCTTGCAGTGTTTTCCTCCCAGTACTAATATCTAGCAGTGTTTTCCTCCCAACACTAATATCTGCCAGTATTTTTCCTCCCAACACTAATATCTGCCAGTGTTTTCCTCCCAGCACTAATATCTAGCAGTGTTTTCCTCCCAGCACTAATATCTTGCAGTGTTTTCCTCCCAGCACTAATATCTAGCAGTGTTTTCCTCCCAGCACTAATATCTGCCAGTGTTTTTCCTCCCAGCACTAATATCTGCCAGTGTTTTCCTCCCAACACTAATATCTGCCAGTGTTTTCCTCCCAACACTAATATCTGCCAGTGTTTTCCTCCCAACACTAATATCTGCCAGTGTTTTCCTCCCAACACTAATATCTGCCAGTGTTTTCCTCCCAGCTCAAAAAAATCTAGCACTGTTTTTCTCCGAGCGCTAATATCTAGCAGGGTTTTTTTCTCCCAGCACTAATATCTAGCAGGGTTTTCCTCCCAACACTAATATCTAGCACTGTTTTCCTCCCAACACTAATATCTAGCAGTGTTTTTCCTCTCAGCACTAATATCTTGCAGTGTTTTTCCTCCCAGTGCTAATATCTAGCAGTGTTTTTCCTCCCAGCACTAATATCTAGCAGTGTTTTCCTCTCAGCACTAATATCTTGCAGTGTTTTTCCTCCCAGTGCTAATATCTAGCAGTGTTTTTCCTCCCAGTGCTAATATCTAGCAGTGTTTTTCCTCCCAGTGCTAATATCTAGCAGTGTTTTTCCTCCCAGTGCTAATATCTAGCAGTGTTTTTCCTCCCAGTGCTAATATCTAGCAGTGTTTTTCCTCCCAGTGCTAATATCTAGCAGTGTTTTCCTCCCAGTGCTAATATCTAGCAGTGTTTTTCCTCCCAGTGCTAATATCTAGCAGTGTTTTTCCTCCCAGCGCTAATATCTAGCAGTGTTTTTCCTCCCAGTGCTAATATCTAGCAGTGTTTTTCCTCCCAGTGCTAATATCTAGCAGTGTTTTTCCTCCCAGTGCTAATATCTAGCAGTGTTTTTCCTCCCAGTGCTAATATCTAGCAGTGTTTTTCCTCCCAGTGCTAATATCTAGCAGTGTTTTTCCTCCCAGTGCTAATATCTAGCAGTGTTTTTCCTCCCAGTGCTAATATCTAGCAGTGTTTTTCCTCCCAGTGCTAATATCTAGCAGTGTTTTTCCTCCCAGTGCTAATATCTAGCAGTGTTTTTCCTCCCAGTGCTAATATCTAGCAGTGTTTTTCCTCCCAGTGCTAATATCTAGCAGTGTTTTTCCTCCCAGTGCTAATATCTAGCAGTGTTTTTCCTCCCAGTGCTAATATCTAGCAGTGTTTTTCCTCCCAGTGCTAATATCTAGCAGTGTTTTTCCTCCCAGTGCTAATATCAGTGTTTTTCCTCCCAGCAGTGTTTTTCCTCCCAGTGCTAATATCTAGCAGTGTTTTTCCTCCCAGTGCTAATATCTAGCAGTGTTTTTCCTCCCAGTGCTAATATCTAGCAGTGTTTTCCTCCCAGTGCTAATATCTAGCAGTTTTTCCTCCCAGTGCTAATATCTAGCAGTGTTTTTCCTCCCAGTGCTAATATCTAGCAGTGTTTTTCCTCCCAGTGCTAATATCTAGCAGTGTTTTCCTCCCAGTGCTAATATCTAGCAGTGTTTTCCTCCCAGTGCTAATATCTAGCAGTGTTTTTCCTCCCAGTGCTAATATCTAGCAGTGTTTTTCCTCCCAGTGCTAATATCTAGCAGTGTTTTCCTCCCAGTGCTAATATCTAGCAGTGTTTTTCCTCCCAGTGCTAATATCTAGCAGTGTTTTTCCTCCCAGTGCTAATATCTAGCAGTGTTTTTCCTCCCAGTGCTAATATCTAGCAGTGTTTTTCCTCCCAGTGCTAATATCTAGCAGTGTTTTTCCTCCCAGTGCTAATATCTAGCAGTGTTTTCCTCCCAGTGCTAATATCTAGCAGTGTTTTCCTCCCAGTGCTAATATCTAGCAGTGTTTTTCCTCCCAGTGCTAATATCTAGCAGTGTTTTTCCTCCCAGTGCTAATATCTAGCAGTGTTTTTCCACCCAGTGCTAATATCTAGCAGTGTTTTCCTCCCAGTGCTAATATCTAGCAGTGTTTTCCTCCCAGTGCTAATATCTAGCAGTGTTTTTCCTCCCAGTGCTAATATCTAGCAGTGTTTTTCCTCCCAGTGCTAATATCTAGCAGTGTTTTTCCACCCAGTGCTAATATCTAGCAGTGTTTTCCTCCCAACACTAATATCTAGCAGTGTTTTCCTCCCAGTGCTAATATCTAGCAGTGTTTTTCCTCTAGGAAAAAAAGTGGGCAGTTTATGTGACCTGTGTTATAATAAACTACTGTGTGTTTGTGGGACCGACTGTCTGCTTTAAAAAAAATCCAGTCAGTCCATCTGTCTGTCTGTCACCACTTGTGGTTTGCACATCATTACTGTAGGCTGCTGATTCTGAGGGGGAGGAGGGGAATTTCCAATATTCCTGCATATGGAAATATGGTACTGGAACTGACCCTGTATATAGCTTCTTACTTTCTCATATCTTATTTTTTATTTCTCATGTGTTTTTGTTCTAAATTGTTATTTCTAGTATTACATTGTTATTGATTACTGCATTGTTGGGTTTAGAGCTTGCAAGAAAGGCATTTCACTGTACTGGTGCAAGTGACATTAAAACTTGAAATTGAAAACAGAGAGAAAAGAGGAGAAAGGAGGGAGAGAGAAAGAGAAGAAGCTACAGTGTGAAGACCACTCACTCATCTGTCCACCAACCAAGTGCTCCTTTAGTTTTCCCATGGCCTCGAAATCCATCTGCAGTCTGCTCAGGGTCATCGGCTGAGAAACAGATTGACAGCAGAGCCCAGACTAGATTGCTGATTTGACATACTTCACCAATAGAAAAGTAGAGGGAAACATATTAAATGGAAGGTGGTGAAACCAGGATCTAACTGTGCTGGCTCCTATAAAGCTGAAGAGATAAATAATATACTGCAACTGTTTCCCCTAAACACATATTTCAACTGCCACAGTCCACATGTAGGTTGTTTCTATAGAAAAGAAGAGCCATGCATATTCTGCAAGCAGACTACAAGCAGACAGCCATACTACAAGCAGACAGCCATACTACAAGCAGACAGCCATATCCCTTTGGTGCATAAGAATTCACCGCCTGGTTGTTGAGTTTAGCCAAACACAACATCTGCAATTAATGCATAACAAGGACTAGAACCACTGGCTGTTCAAAGACACTCTCACGCAACACAACACAAGATAAACCTACTCTCTCTCTCTCTGAGTAACTCTATGAGTTCCACCAGCTTCCCATTGTTGTTTGAAGGAGACCGTGACTAACGCTGTGGACAATGATTACTTGACATGGTAAAAGGCAGCTATAATTAGCTAGATGACAATTGTCCACGGTAATAAAAAAGGCTACTGTGGAGTCAGTGTGAATGAGCTGAGCCCACTGAGGCTTGCTGCTCTCTCGTTAAAGTGACCGTAGCACCCTTCTCTGCATGCCGTCTCATTCCAATAAACCAAGTTCTCTTTAATGAGAGTTCCACCGCTCATCCCCTCTGAGATGATCTGGTGAGCATCCCAAATGGCACCCTATTTCCTATGCAGTGCACTAATTCTGACCAGGGCCCATAGAGAATGGAGGGCATTTCAGACACACCCTGATCACCATGGTCCCTGACTCACTGGACTATCACCTCTTTGCTGTGGTGACTGGTGACCACTGCACAACTTTTGTGACCTAACCAGGCATTACAAAACCAACCCAAACGGTGATGATGTCTCAAGGTTAGAGTGATTCCCAGTCTGACCACAAGCCTCCTGTCACCAGAGTGATTCCCAGTCTGACCACAAGCCTCCTGTCACCAGAGTGATTCCCAGTCTGACCACAAGCCTCCTGTCACCAGAGTGATTCCCAGTCTGACCACAAGCCTCCTGTCACCAGAGTGATTCCCAGTCTGACCACAAGCCTCCTGTCACCAGAGTGATTCCCAGTCTGACAACAAGCCTCCTGTCACCAGAGTGATTCCTGACAACAAGCCTCCTGTCACACACGGGCAGTGGAGGACGAAGGGATGATGGTTAAAATGTAGCTGTGGTGACTGGTGAAGCCTGACCTAACCGGGCATTCGGTGATGTCTCAAGGTTAGAGTGATTCCCAGTCTGACCACAAGCCTCCTGTCACCAGAGTGATTCCCAGTCTGACCACAAGCCTCCTGTCACCAGAGTGATTCCCAGTCTGACCACAAGCCTCCTGTCACCAGAGTGATTCCCAGTCTGACCACAAGCCTCCTGTCACCAGAGTGATTCCCAGTCTGACTACAAGCCTCCTGTTACCAGAGTGATTCCCAGTCTGACAACAAGCCTCCTGTCACCAGAGTGATTCCCAGTCTGACAACAAGCCTCCTGTCACCAGAGTGATTCCCAGTCTGACAACAAGCCTCCTGTCACACACGGGCAGTGGAGGATGGCGAAGGGATGATGGTTAAAATGTAGCTGTGGTGACTGGTGACCACTGCACAACTTTTGTGACCTAACCAGGCATTACAAAACCAACCCAAACGGTGATGTCTCAAGGTTAGAGTGATTCCCAGTCTGACCACAAGCCTCCTGTCACCAGAGTGATTCCCAGTCTGACCACAAGCCTCCTGTCACCAGAGTGATTCCCAGTCTGACCACAAGCCTCCTGTCACCAGAGTGATTCCCAGTCTGACCACAAGCCTCCTGTCACCAGAGTGATTCCCAGTCTGACCACAAGCCTCCTGTCACCAGAGTGATTCCCAGTCTGACAACAAGCCTCCTGTTACCAGAGTGATTCCCAGTCTGACAACAAGCCTCCTGTCACCAGAGTGATTCCCAGTCTGACAACAAGCCTCCTGTCACACACGGGCAGTGGAGGATGGCGAAGGGATGATGGTTAAAATGTAGCTGTGGTGACTGGTGACCACTGCACAACTTTTGTGACCTAACCAGGCATTACAAAACCAACCCAAACGGTGATGATGTCTCAAGGTTAGAGTGATTCCCAGTCTGACCACAAGCCTCCTGTCACCAGAGTGATTCCCAGTCTGACCACAAGCCTCCTGTCACCAGAGTGATTCCCAGTCTGACCACAAGCCTCCTGTCACCAGAGTGATTCCCAGTCTGACCACAAGCCTCCTGTCACCAGAGTGATTCCCAGTCTGACCACAAGCCTCCTGTCACCAGAGTGATTCCCAGTCTGACCACAAGCCTCCTGTCACCAGAGTGATTCCCAGTCTGACCACAAGCCTCCTGTCACCAGAGTGATTCCCAGTCTGACCACAAACCTCCTGTCACCAGAGTGATTCCCAGTCTGACCACAAGCCTCCTGTCACCAGAGTGATTCCCAGTCTGACAACAAGCCTCCTGTCACCAGAGTGATTCCCAGTCTGACAACAAGCCTCCTGTCACACACGGGCAGTGGAGGATGTCGAAGGGATGATGGTTAAAATGTAGCTGTGGTGACTGGTGACCACTGCACAACTTTTGTGACCTAACCAGGCATTACAAAACCAACCCAAACGGTGATGATGTCTCAAGGTTAGAGTGAGTCTGACCACAAGCCTCTCAGAGTGATTCCCAGTCTGACCACAAGCCTCCTGTCACCAGAGTGATTCCCAGTCTGACCACAAGCCTCCTGTCACCAGAGTGATTCCCAGTCTGACCACAAGCCTCCTGTCACCAGAGTGATTCCCAGTCTGACCACAAGCCTCCTGTCACCAGAGTGATTCCCAGTCTGACCACAAGCCTGTCACCAGAGTGATTGTCACTACAAGCCTCCTGTTACCAGAGTGATTCCCAGTCTGACAACAAGCCTCCAAGTGCAGTCTGACAACAAGCCTCCTGTCACCAGAGTGATTCCCAGTCTGACAACAAGCCTCCTGTCACACACGGGCAGTGGAGGATGCGAAGGGATGATGGTTAAAATGTAGCTGTGGTGACTGGTGACCACTGCACAACTTTTGTGACCTAACCAGGCATTACAAAACCAACCCAAACGGTGATGTCTCAAGGTTAGAGTGATTCCCAGTCTGACCACAAGCCTCCTGTCACCAGAGTGATTCCCAGTCTGACCACAAGCCTCCTGTCACCAGAGTGATTCCCAGTCTGACCACAAGCCTCCTGTCACCAGAGTGATTCCCAGTCTGACCACAAGCCTCCTGTCACCAGAGTGATTCCCAGTCTGACAACAAGCCTCCTGTCACCAGAGTGATTCCCAGTCTGACAACAAGCCTCCTGTCACACACGGGCAGTGGAGGATGTCGAAGGGATGATGGTTAAAATGTAGCTGTGGTGACTGGTGACCACTGCACAACTTTTGTGACCTAACCAGGCATTACAAAACCAACCCAAACGGTGATGTCTCAAGGTTAGAGTGATTCCCAGTCTGACCACAAGCCTCCTGTCACCAGAGTGATTCCCAGTCTGACCACAAGCCTCCTGTCACCAGAGTGATTCCCAGTCTGACCACAAGCCTCCTGTCACCAGAGTGATTCCCAGTCTGACCACAAGCCTCCTGTCACCAGAGTGATTCCCAGTCTGACCACAAGCCTCCTGTCACCAGAGTGATTCCCAGTCTGACCACAAGCCTCCTGTCACACGGGCAGTGATTCCCAGGGATGATCTGAAAAGCCTCCTGTCACCAGACTTTTGTGACCTAGTCCAGGCACCACAAACCAACCCCTGATGTCTCAGAGTGATTCCCAGTCTGACCACAAGCCTCCTGTCACCAGAGTGATTCCCAGTCTGACCACAAGCCTCCTGTCACCAGAGTGATTCCCAGTCTGACCACAAGCCTCCTGTCACCAGAGTGATTCCCAGTCTGACCACAAGCCTCCTGTCACCAGAGTGATTCCCAGTCTGACAACAAGCCTCCTGTTACCAGAGTGATTCCCAGTCTGACAACAAGCCTCCTGTCACCAGAGTGATTCCCAGTCTGACAACAAGCCTCCTGTCACACACGGGCAGTGGAGGATGGCGAAGGGATGATGGTTAAAATGTAGCTAGCGGCTGACAGTAGACACTTCTGTCTGAGTGAGTGATGATGCATGTACAAAGAGGTTGACAAAACCGACAGGCATGTTTGTCCAATGCAAATTTGGATGTTCCGGTAAACATTGCACCCCGAGGCAATGGGCATCGACTCACTCCGAGAGCAGATAGGAGCGTGGAGAAGACACAGTCCAGGAGAGGCAGGCAGGATGTTGCCGGTGGTTTAATATGTCAGTGTTTGTTTTCGCTCCCCTGTGCCTAGATGCACATTGCATAAGGAAAAAGTACATTCTGAAGCTCAGCTCTGTGTTTAGTTCACACTTACAAAAACAAACCCACCTTCTGCCAGCAAGGTCAGAGTTGACGAGGGAGGTCTAGCAACACGGAGCCTTGGAAAAATTCTCAGCCTAAGCAAAGCTAAAGCACTTGTATATGACTTTCATATTTTAACATACACAATCCCCCATAATGCCTTTCAAAGTGTCAAGCGGTACCAAGCGACGTGCTAAAGGATGTTTTAACATCTCATGTTACATGCCCACCCCCATCGTACTTCCTCAATAGCTTGAGTAAATACAAGTATATAAATATCTATACGTTTTTAAATGGCATAAAAGCACACTGTATTTACCGGAAGCATGTTTACATCTGGCGTCACTATTCATGTGGCTGTCTCTCTCAAGAGGATGCTCAGTGAGATTCTGATATAGCGTCTGGTCAGTGGCTACAGACTACAGACAGTCACAGACAGACCGACAACAAAACAGAGTTTACATTAGGTACTGCGGTTCACCTGCCATACATGGAAATAAGATATGCGAACAGAGAAAGTGAGGTTGACACAGAGAGAATGGGAAAGAGAGAGCGAGAGAGAGCTAGAAAGAGAGCTAGAAAGAGAGCTAGAAAGAAAGAAAGAAAGAGAAAGAAAGAGAGCTAGAAAGAAAGAAAGAGAGCTAGAAAGAGAGCTAGAAAGAAAGAGAGCTAGAAAGAGAGCTAGAAAGAGAGCTAGAAAGAGAGCTAGAAAGAGAGCTAGAAAGAAAGAGCTAGAAAGAAAGAGCTAGAACGAGAGCTAGAAAGAAAAAGAAAGAGCTAGAAAGAAAAAGAAAGAGAGCTAGAAAGAAAGAGAGCTAGAAAGAGAGCTAGAAAGAAAGAAAGAAAGAAAGAAAGAAAGAAAGAAAAGCTAGAAAGAAAGAAAGAGCTAGAAAGAAAGAGCTAGAAAGAAAGATAGCTAGAAAGAGAGCTACAAAGAAAGAAAGAGAGCTAGAAAGAGAGCTAGAAAGAAAGAAAGAAAGAAAGAAAGAAAGAAAGAAAGAAAGAAAGAGAGCTAGAAAGAGCTAGAAAGAAAGAAAGAAAGAAAGAAAGAGAGCTAGAAAGAAAGAAAGAGCTAGAAAGAAAGAAAGAGAGCTAGAAAGAAAGAAAGAGCTAGAAAGAAAGAGCTAGAAAGAGAGCTAGAAAGAAAGAGAGCTAGAAAGAAAGAAAGAAAGAGCTAGAAAGAAAGAAAGAGCTAGAAAGAGAGCTAGAAAGAGAGCTAGAAAGAAAGAGAGCTAGAAAGAAAGAAAGAGCTAGAAAGAAAGAAAGAGCTAGAAAGAAAGAAAGAGCTAGAAAGAGAGCTAGAAAGAAAGAGAGCTAGAAAGAAAGAAAGAGCTAGAAAGAAAGAAAGAGCTAGAAAGAGAGCTAGAAAGAGAGCTAGAAAGAAAGAGAGCTAGAAAGAAAGAAAGAGCTAGAAAGAAAGAAAGAGCTAGAAAGAAAGAAAGAGAGCTAGAAAGAAAGAAAGAGCTAGAAAGAAAGAAAGAGCTAGAAAGAAAGAAAGAGCTAGAAAGAGAGCTAGAAAGAAAGAAAGAGCTAGAAAGAGAGCTAGAAAGAAAGAAAGAGCTAGAAAGAAAGAAAGAGCTAGAAAGAAAGAAAGAGCTAGAAAGAAAGAAAGAGCTAGAAAGAAAGAAAGAGCTAGAAAGAAAGAGAGCTAGAAAGAAAGAGCTAGAAGAAAGAAAGAGAGCTAGAAAGAGAGCTAGAAAGAAGAGAGCTAGAAAGAGAGCTAGAAAGAAAGAGAGCTAGAAAGAGAGCTAGAAAGAAAGAGAGCTAGAAAGAAAGAAAGAGCTAGAAAGAAAGAAAGAGCTAGAAAGAGAGCTAGAAAGAGCTAGAAAGAGAGCTAGAAAGAAAGAGAGCTAGAAAGAGAGCTAGAAAGAGAGCTAGAAAGAGAGCTAGAAAGAGAGCTAGAAAGAGAGCTAGAAAGAAAGAGCTAGAAAGAAAGAGCTAGAACGAGAGCTAGAAAGAAAAAGAAAGAGCTAGAAAGAAAAAGAAAGAGAGCTAGAAAGAAAAGAGCTAGAAAGAGAGCTAGAAAGAAAGAAAGAAAGAAAGAAAGAAAAGCTAGAAAGAAAGAAAGAGCTAGAAAGAAAGAAAGAAAGAAAGAAAGAAAGAAAGAAAGAAAGAAAGAGAGCTAGAAAGAGCTAGAAAGAAAGAAAGAAAGAAAGAAAGAGAGCTAGAAAGAAAGAAAGAAAGAAAGCTAGAAAGAGCTAGAAAGAAAGAAAGAAAGAAAGAGAGCTAGAAAGAAAGAAAGAGCTAGAAAGAAAGAAAGAGAGCTAGAAAGAAAGAAAGAGCTAGAAAGAAAGAGCTAGAAAGAGAGCTAGAAAGAAAGAGAGCTAGAAAGAAAGAAAGAAAGAGCTAGAAAGAAAGAAAGAGCTAGAAAGAGAGCTAGAAAGAGAGCTAGAAAGAAAGAGAGCTAGAAAGAAAGAAAGAGCTAGAAAGAAAGAAAGAGCTAGAAAGAAAGAGCTAGAAAGAAAGAGAGCTAGAAAGAGAGCTAGAAAGAAAGAGAGCTAGAAAGAAAGAGAGCTAGAAAGAGAGCTAGAAAGAAAGAGAGCTAGAAAGAAAGAAAGAGCTAGAAAGAAAGAAAGAGCTAGAAAGAAAGAAAGAGCTAGAAAGAAAGAGAGCTAGAAAGAAAGAAAGAGCTAGAAAGAAAGAAAGAGCTAGAAAGAAAGAAAGAGCTAGAAAGAAAGAGAGCTAGAAAGAGAGCTAGAAAGAAAGAGAGCTAGAAAGAGAGCTAGAAAGAAAGAGAGCTAGAAAGAGAGCTAGAAAGAAAGAGAGCTAGAAAGAAAGAAAGAGCTAGAAAGAAAGAAAGAGCTAGAAAGAGAGCTAGAAAGAGAGCTAGAAAGAAAGAGAGCTAGAAAGAAAGAAAGAGCTAGAAAGAAAGAAAGAGCTAGAAAGAGAGCTAGAAAGAGAGCTAGAAAGAAAGAGAGCTAGAAAGAGAGCTAGAAAGAAAGAGCTAGAAAGAAAGAAAGAGCTAGAAAGAGAGCTAGAAAGAGAGCTAGAAAGAAAGAGAGCTAGAAAGAGAGCTAGAAAGAGAGCTAGAAAGAGAGCTAGAAAGAAAGAAAGAGCTAGAAAGAGAGCTAGAAAGAAAGAAAGAAAGCTAGAAAGAAAGAAAGAAAGAGAGCTAGAAAGAAAGAAAGAAAGAAAGAGAGCTAGAAAGAAAGAAAGAGCTAGAAAGAAAGAAAGAAAGAGAGAGAGCTAGAAAGAAAGAAAGAAAGAAAGAAAGAAAGAAAGAAAGAAAGAAAGAAAGAAAGAAAGGGAGTGGGTATTACATTCGTTATGCCTTTTTGAAACTTCTGCAAGCAGTTCAGACCATTTAAATGAAAAAAATTCTCTCTGCTGGTCGTCATGGGAACCACCTGTGTTAAACTCTCTGGTGAATAATGGCCCCAAACTATTTCCAAAATTACAGGCACCCTCAATCAACGTGAGCATTAGGCCTCTTCCCCTCTATCCCTGGGCCCAACAGACAGACAGTCAGACAGATATTGTTTCTGTGTGTGTGTGTGTGGGGAGGGGTCAGACCAAGAGTGCAGTCTACATACCCTCTCACACATCTTACATACCCTCTGTAGACCCACTGACAGCCTGGTGATCCCCATTTAAGTGACATCAGCACCATTGGATCAAATCAATGAGTTTGAACTTGATGATAATAGAGTTGTCTTCTCTTCTGACTGTATTTTTACTGTAAGAAAAACAATCTGTGGCCCAGCATGGCGGCGTCTGAGTAGTTTCGGTGACGGTGTGGCCCCTCTCCTCTCTCTACAGTCTCCCCTATTGAAGGAAGGTAATCCCTTAATGGAGCCTAAGCACCAGACATTACAGCCTCCAGCACAAGGTGCATCTGTGTAATGATCATGCTGTTTAATCAGCTTCTTGATATGCCAAACCTGTCAGGTGGATGGATTATCTTGGCAAAGGAGAAATGCTCACTAACAGAGGGGAATAAGCTTTTTGTGCATATGGAACATTTTTGGGATCTTTTATTTCAGCTCATGAAACATAGGACCGACACAACTTGTGGCGTTTATATTTTTGTTCAGTATATATTCAGTAGATGTAAATGCATGAATGACTTTGTATATCTCAATCTTTTCTATGTCTTGAATATTTTATGAGGAAACATAACCATTGTGTCTTAAAACCCAGACTCTAGCAGCCATGTTAAAAGTCCCCTCAAGAAAAATGTTGGTAAAATTCAAAACGGATTATTTTCCTCCATGAGAAAAGCAGTCAACAAAAGGTCCATTCTCTTCTGCTCACAACGTAGAGGATATCTCGGTTTTTCCCTGTCCAACTTTCCAAAGGCATGTCTGTTTTTGATTACGCCTCAAATGTGAATCTTAATTGTGATGAAACAAACATTGTGTGAGTGCTGTTGGCTGCTAACCAAGCTCATCCATAGCCTGTATCCCACTAAATGCAGATTGTGGGGGCTGTTTTGTTAGACTTCAGTGCGGCTTTCGACATTATTGATCATAGTCTGCTTTGAGTAAAACCAGTGTGTCTATAAATGCAGATGACTCAACACTATACACAGCAGCTACTACAGCAGCTGAAATGACTGCAACACTTAACAAAGAGCTGCAGGTAGTTTCAGAATGGGTGGCAATAAATAAGTTTGTCCCAAATAATTTTTTTTAAAAGCTAAAAGCATTGTATTTAGGACAAATCATTCACTAAACCCTTACCCTCAACTAAATCTTGCAATAAATAATGTGGAAATTGAGCAAGTTGAGGTGACTAAACTGCTTGGAGTAACCCTGGATTGTAAACTGTCATGGTCAAAACATATTGATACAGTAGCCAAGATGGGGAGAAGTCTGTCTATAATAAAACATTGCTCTACCCAAGTTGTCACACCTGGACTAATGTTCAGTCATGCGGTCAGGTGCCACAGAGGGAAAATTGCAATTGGATCAGAACAGTGTAGCACGGTTGGCCCTTGGATGTACAGAGAGCTAACATGTCATTCTCTCCTGGCTCAAAGTGGAGGAGAGATTGACTTCATCACTACTTTTATTTATGAGAGGTATTGACATGTTGAATGCACCGAGCTGTCTGTCTAAACTACTGGCACACAGCTCGGACACCCATGCATACCCCACAAGACATGTCACAAGAGGTCTCTTCACAGTCCCCAAGTCTAGAACAGACTATAGGAGACACACAGTACTACAAAGAGCCATGACTACATGGAACTCTATTCCAAATCAAGTAACTGATGCAAGCAGTAAAATTTGATTAAAAAAACAGTTAAAAATACACCCTACGGAACAGCAGGGACTGTGAAGCAACACAAACATAGGCACAGACACATGCATACACACATGATAACATACGCACTATACACACACGTACACATGGATGTTGTGTTGTAGGTAGTGGAGTAGGGGCCTGAGGGCACACACTTAGTGTGTTGTGAATTCTGTTGGGAATGTATTGTAGTGTTTTTGAAATTGCTGGACTCGAGGAAGAGTTGGTGCAGCCTTGGCATGAACTAATGGGGATCCATAGTAAATACAAATACAAATGGGTCAGAACAAGCTATTAACAGTATCAAAATATACAGTTGAAAAGCTACCTCTTATTACATGTTTTCTTACTTTAATTTGGACATTCAAATTGCTAACACATGTATCTTTGCTATTTCAGTACACACCACATTTCATAGCCTCTCACCCACTAGCTTTTAACTTTAGAGTGGTAAGGTGTTGCTGGTGGTAACTTTAGAGTGGTAAGGTGTTGCTGCTGGTAACTTTAGAATGGTAAGGTGTTGCTCTTGGTAACTTTAGAATGGTAAGGTGTTGCTGCTTGTAACTTTAGAATGGTAAGGTGTTGCTGGTGGTAACTTTAGAGTGGTAAGGTGTTGCTGCTGGTAACTTTAGAATGGTAAGGTGTTGCTGGTTGTAACTTTAGAATGGTAAGGTGTTGCTGGTGGTAACTTTAGAATGGTAAGGTGTTGGTGGTGGTAACTTTAGAATGGTAAGGTGTTGCTGGTTGTAACTTTAGAATGGTAAGGTGTTGCTGGTGGTAACTTTAGAGTGGTAAGGTGTTGCTCTTGGTAACTTTAGAATGGTAAGGTGTTGCTGCTGGTAACTTTAGAGTGGTAAGGTGTTGCTGGTGGTAACTTTAGAGTGGTAAGGTGTTGCTGGTGGTAACTTTAGAATGGTAAGGTGTTGCTGCTGGTAACTTTAGAGTGGTAAGGTGTTGCTGGTGGTAACTTTAGAGTGGTAAGGTGTTGCTGGTGGTAACTTTAGAATGGTAAGGTGTTGCTGCTGGTAACTTTAGAATGGTAAGGTGTTGCTGGTGGTAACTTTAGAATGGTAAGGTGTTGCTGGTGGTAACTTTAGAATGGTAAGGTGTTGCTGGTGGTAACTTTAGAGTGGTAAGGTGTTGCTGGTGGTAACTTTAGAATGGTAAGGTGTTGCTGCTGGTAACTTTAGAGTGGTAAGGTGTTGCTGGTGGTAACTTTAGAATGGTAAGGTGTTGCTGGTGGTAACTTTAGAATGGTAAGGTGTTGCTGCTGGTAACTTTAGAGTGGTAAGGTGTTGCTGGTGGTAACTTTAGAGTGGTAAGGTGTTGCTGGTGGTAACTTTAGAGTGGTAAGGTGTTGCTGGTGGTAACTTTAGAGTGGTAAGGTGTTGCTGGTAAGGTGTTGCTGGTGGTAACTTTAGAGTGGTAAGGTGTTGCTGGTGGTAACTTTAGAGTGGTAAGGTGTTGCTGGTGGTAACTTTAGAATGGTAAGGTGTTGCTGGTGGTAACTTTAGAATGGTAAGGTGTTGCTGGTGGTAACTTTAGAATGGTAAGGTGTTGCTGGTGGTAACTTTAGAGTGGTAAGGTGTTGCTGGTGGTAACTTTAGAGTGGTAAGGTGTTGCTGGTGGTAACTTTAGAGTGGTAAGGTGTTGCTGGTGGTAACTTTAGAGTGGTAAGGTGTTGCTGGTGGTAACTTTAGAGTGGTAAGGTGTTGCTGGTGGTAACTTTAGAGTGGTAAGGTGTTGCTGGTGGTAACTTTAGAGTGGTAAGGTGTTGCTGGTGGTAACTTTAGAATGGTAAGGTGTTGCTGGTTGTAACTTTAGAATGGTAAGGTGTTGCTGGTGGTAACTTTAGAGTGGTAAGGTGTTGCTGCTGGTAACTTTAGAGTGGTAAGGTGTTGCTGCTGGTAACTTTAGAGTGGTAAGGTGTTGCTGCTGGTAACTTTAGAGTGGTAAGGTGTTGCTGCTTGTAACTTTAGAATGGTAAGGTGTTGCTGGTGGTAACTTTAGAGTGGTAAGGTGTTGCTGCTGGTAACTTTAGAATGGTAAGGTGTTGCTGGTTGGTAACTTTAGAATGGTAAGGTGTTGCTGGTGGTAACTTTAGAATGGTAAGGTGTTGCTGGTTGTAACTTTAGAATGGTAAGGTGTTGCTGGTGGTAACTTTAGAGTGGTAAGGTGTTGCTGGTGGTAACTTTAGAATGGTAAGGTGTTGCTGGTGGTAACTTTAGAGTGGTAAGGTGTTGCTGGTTGTAACTTTAGAATGGTAAGGTGTTGCTGGTGGTAACTTTAGAGTGGTAAGGTGTTGCTCTTGGTAACTTTAGAATGGTAAGGTGTTGCTGCTGGTAACTTTAGAGTGGTAAGGTGTTGCTGCTGGTAACTTTAGAATGGTAAGGTGTTGCTGCTGGTAACTTTAGAGTGGTAAGGTGTTGCTGGTGGTAACTTTAGAGTGGTAAGGTGTTGCTGCTGGTAACTTTAGAGTGGTAAGGTGTTGCTGCTGGTAACTTTAGAGTGGTAAGGTGTTGCTGCTTGTAACTTTAGAGTGGTAAGGTGTTGCTGCTGGTAACTTTAGAGTGGTACGGTGTTGCTGCTGGTAACTTTAGAGTGGTAAGGTGTTGCTGGTGGTAACTTTGAGACATGTTGGCTGCCGAAGCCAAACTAGCTCCACGGTACTCACATCACAAAGCTCTCCCCAGCAAACATTCCTTTCTCTGCTCCTTGCAGGGATAAATGCTGAGGTGGAACAATACTGTGGGATGCCAGATTTCACATTGCCAAGTATAAACGGTTTAATTTATTTGTTCATTCCTTCTGTCAGCAGAAACCAAAGCGGTCATGTGAGCAGAAGCATCCTCCGGTGGGATCTGTGTTAGATCTGCCTACATGTAGTTTAGCCTTCGAATTTCCAGATACTTGACAGGGTTAACTACTGCTAGCAATGACTAGAAGCAGCAGGGGGGCGGAGATAGAGAGCTAGAGAGAGCTACAGAGAGAGAGAGAGTGAGAGTGAGAAAGAAAAATTAGAGAGAGAGATACTGTAGAAAGAGGAGGAGTGTACTAATTAACAGATCTCCTGTTGGAGCTGAATTGGCTATATTAAGTTTCACTGTTGGATCTTGTCTTGTGGGTCCTCCCACCTAGCCGACAGCTTCCACTCAGAACACTTTTACACTTCACTCTCTGCATACTAACTAACTCATTGTGGAAAACACAAAAATAAAACAATATCATTGACAAAAATAAATAAAAAGAGTTCAGTATCTACCAACAGGCTGTGCCTCGGCCGGTTGTCATTCACTCAGCAGCAGAGCTCCAAAATCTTTGTAGCTTGTATTTATCTAAATATGTATTTGTAGCTTGTATTTATCTAAATATGTATTTGTAGCTTGTATTTATATAAATATGTATTTGTAGCTTGTATTTATATAAATATGTATTTTTAGTAAATCACAAAGCTGTCTGGCCTCTAGAAATTGGCGGAGTGCAGCCCTATTTTGGGAGACATTTGGCTTGTATTCTGGGAGAGCTTTGTTTCTCTGTAAAAACAAGGACCTACTGGCGGAGCTGCATGACAGGACTCCATGGTTTATGTGTTTGGGACATATTGAATTATTAGGCAGCTATTGCAGGCAGAAGGAGCATTGTGGTCAGGAAGTACACAGCCACACAACCTGTTCGCCAGCTTAACAGCTTTATAACACTGATACGAAGCTTGGCGCGGTGCTACACGGTACTCCACGTCTGTCTGTTCTGCAGGGTTTGGTTTAAAGCACCATGCTTTAACACAGAGGAGAGGAATATGAAAAAGTTCCACCTGGTGCCTCCGTGTGTTAGCTAAATCACTCCTCGTCCAACAGGAACAAACAGAGAGACGGACCAGGCGTGAGAAGCCAAAAGTCGGTAAGTTATTTGTTTCTCACAAATATGAAGTGCCGTGAATACCAAGCTAACCGGAGCTGGAGTGATTGGAAAACACAGAGTAATGGAAAACACAGAGTGATGGATAAAACAAAGTAATAGGAAAACACAGAGTGATGGATAAAACAAAGTAATGGGAACACACAGAGTGATGGATAAAACAAAGTAATGGGAAAACACAGAGTGATGGATAAAACACAGAGTGATGGATAAAACAAAGTAATGGGAAAACACAGAGTGATGGATAAAACACAGAGTGATGGATAAAACAAAGTAATGGGAAAACACAGAGTGATGGATAAAACAAAGTGATGGTAAAACACAGAGTGATGGAAAACAGAGTGATGGATAAAACAAAGTAATGGGAAAACACAGAGTGATGGAAAACAGAGTGATGTATAAAACAAAGTAATGGAAAACACAGAGTGATGTATAAAACAAAGTAATGGAAAACACAGAGTGATGTATAAAACAAAGTAATGGAAAACACAGAGTGATGTATAAAACACAGAGTGATGGATAAAACAAAGTAATGGGAAAACACAGAGTGATGGATAAAACACAGAGTGATGGATAAAACACAGTAATGGGAAAACACAGAGTGATGGATAAAACACAGAGTGATGGATAAAACACAGTAATGGGAAAACACGGAGTGAAGAGAAACCACGGAGTGAAGAGAAACCACGGGGTGAAGAGAAACCACGGGGTGAAGAGAAACCACGGGGTGAAGAGAAACCACGGGGTGAAGAGAAACCACGGGGTGAAGAGAAACCACGGGGTGAAGAGAAACCACGGGGTGAAGAGAAACCACGGGGTGAAGAGAAACCACGGGGTGAAGAGAAACCACGAGGTGATGGGAAAACACGGGGTGAAGAGAAACCACGGAATGATTCATGACACAAAAAACTATTTTGGGCAGACGATAGCAGTGTTTGGGAGGGGTGGGGGTGTAGCTGGCCCGTTCCCAGCCTCTAGCATCAGATTACTCCTTCTTCTGGCACAATTAATCACAAGGAGTTTCTGCGGAAAACATTGAAACCACGGGTGAATACCAAACCACGGGGTGAAGAGAAACCACGGGGTGAACCAGCTAAACCACGGGGTGAACTAAACCAGTAACTGCTCTGACACCAGAAACCACGGGGTACATTACCACACTACACCAGTAACTGAAACCACGGGGTGAACACCAGCTAACTGGGGTGAAGAGAAACCACACCAGTGATGGAAAACACCAGGTGAAGAGAAACCAGGAATGATTCATGACACAAACACTATTTTGGGCAGACGTAGCAGTGTTTGGGAGGGGTGGGGGTGTAACTGGCTCTACATTACCCACAGCCTACTGAGCATCAGATTCAGACCCTTCTTCTGGCACATTAACACTACACTACTGGAGTAGCATTCAGACCAGCTAATTGCTCTCTACATTACCACACTACACCAGTAACTGCTCTCTACACCAGCTAACTGCTCTCTACATTACCACACTACACCAGTAACTGCTCTCTACACCAGCTAACTGCTCTCTACACCAGCTAACTGCTCTCTACATTACCACACTACACTACTGACCGTAGTATTCAGACCAGCTAACTGCTCTCTACATTACCACACTACACTACTGGCCGTAGCATTCAGACCAGCTAACTGCTCTCTACATTACCACACTACACTACTGGCCGTAGCATTCAGACCAGCTAACTGCTCTCTACATTACCACACTACACTACTGACCGTAGTATTCAGACTAGCTAACTGATCATTACATTACCACACTACTCTACTGACCGTAGTATTCAGACAAGCTAACTGCTCTCTACATTACCACACTACTCTACTGACCTACTGACCGTAGTATTCAGACCAGCTAACTGCTCTCTACATTACCACACTACACTACTGGCCGTAGCATTCAAACCAGCTAACTGCTCTCTACATTACCACACTACACTACTGACCGTAGTATTCACCAGCTAACTGCTCTCTACTCAGAAACGGATAATTAGTCACCAAGATTACAGACCAGACTCTCAATTGACCAGAGAGGGGGTGCAGGGGAGACAACATTGTGCATAACCCCCACCCCCCTCACCCATACACACCAATCACATGCAACCTGAGCAGGGTATAATGGCAGGGGGTGGTTGAGTCCCATGGGTATCGCTGACTGAAACATCCTGCATTCAAACGCTACAGTGCAGCCCAGCACCGCGCAGCGACCAGCCAGGAGGAAGTGGAGTTAATATGGGGGGCCCACTCCCAGTCACCATTAATACATAGGAGCAGGCATCTTCATGGCTTTCCTCTAATTCTTAATTTGCTTTCCATTAGCCATCAGGATGAAGAGCGGCTGTCAGTTAAGAGGAGGAGGATAGAGATACAGAGCAGAGAGAGAGAGAGAGAGAGAAAGAGAGAAAGAAAGAATGAAAGAAAGAGAGAGAGAGAGCGAGAGGGAGCGCTGACCACCACCACTATCTCTCAACTCATCTATTATGCATGTGTTTGCATGATGGCACATTCACATCAGAGTTCACCGGACTGACAGGACATACCATCTTTCTATTCTCTTCACTTCCACTCCCCTGTCCGCCTGTCTTAACTCCTTCTTCTCCAGCTAAGTTCATGAACCCAGCCATTACCTTAATCTGAACCGCCCCAACCAGCAGAATGTTTCTGGAAATGCTGGTCAGCGCGAAGGGAGAGGGTGAGGGCCGGACTCACATCGAATAACCCTGTCGGAATGTGATGAGCTGAGTATGCTTTCTACAGCTGCCCCGGTCTGGCCGGTCCGAGCAGGGTTTTTTTTATTTTTTTTACCAGGGTTAGGGGTTAGGCAATTCATATCGCACTAACATCACAGAGAATAAACCAGTATGACAGGGAAAGGTTATGAACCTGCTCGTAAACCATCTCTCTCTCCAACCAGATTAGGGGAGCCTTCATTACAGACTAGTTTAGACAGCAAAAAGTCACCGGATAAAACCCTCAAAAGAACTTTGGGGGAAAACTTCAGATTTGCTGATGGTAAAAGATAAGAACAGAGATTTACAGTATTTGCTTTGGACTTTGTCCATTCTTTCCACTCCATAGAAACTGTCTGGGATTGTAAAGGATGACTTATAAATGAATTGCCAGTTATGCTTTTAAAGTGGAGCAGAATGGGGAGGAGAGGAAATGAAACTGTCATTCTCAACAAGTGTTTCTTAGACAGCATTGATAGCCCAGAGGAGAAATACAAACTGCTAATAATTAGCCGCAGTTGATGTAAAGAGAGTCTAATTTATTTAAACAGAGCCATGACTCCTGTTGTGAAATACAGATCAAACCATCACCACAAAATGAAGCCGCAGAGGGAGAACAAAGAGATCATGAATTCATATCTGGAGTAATCTCCAAAACAATGAAGGGAACAAGTACATTTCGAAAGGGATTCGGTTGTTATCTGACAGTTTAAATCTCTTTTTGCATAATGGAACATTTCGCAGAGAACAAAACAACCCACTAAACCTGAGTTAATAGAGAAGTTTAAAGCCCAACGCTGTCCTCAGTTAATAGAGAAGTTTAAACCCCAACGCTGTCCTCGGTTAATAGAGAAGTTTAAACCCCAACACTGTCCTCGGTTAATAGAGAAGTTTAAACCCCAACGCTGTCCTCGGTTAATAGAGAAGTTTAAACCCCACTAAACCTCGGTTAATAGAGAAGTTTAAACCCCAACGCTGTCCTCGGTTAATAGAGAAGTTTAAACCCCAACGCTGCTCCTCGGTTAATAGAGAAGTTTAAACCCCAACGCTGTCCTCGGTTAATAGAGAAGTTTAAACCCCAACGCTGCTCCTCGGTTAATAGAGAAGTTTAAACCCCAACGCTGCTCCTCGGTTAATAGAGAAGTTTAAACCCCAACGCTGTCCTCGGTTAATAGAGAAGTTTAAACCCCAACGCTGTCCTCAGTTAGTTTAAACCCCAAGTTAATAGAAGTTTAAACCCCAACGCTGCTCCTCGGTTAATAGAGAAGTTTAAACCCCAACGCTGCTCCTCGAAGTTTAACGCTGCTCCTAGTGAAGTTTAAACCCCAACGCTGTCCTCAGTTAATAGAGAAGTTTAAACCCCAACACTGCTCCTCGGTTAATAGAGAAGTTTAAACCCCCCACTGCTCCTCAGTTAATAGAGAAGTTTAAACCCCAACGCTGCTCCTCAGTTAATAGAGAAGTTTAAACCTCAGTTAATAGAGAAGTTTAAACCCCAACGCTGCTCCTCAGTTAATAGAGAAGTTTAAACCCCAACGCTGCTCCTCAGTTAATAGAGAAGTTTAAACCCCAACGCTGCTCCTCGAAGTTAATCAGAGAAGTTTAAACCCCAACGCTGCTCCTCAGTTAATAGAGAAGTTTAAAAACCCTCAACGCTGCTCCTCAGTTAATAGAGAAGTTTAAACCCCAACGCTGCTCCTCAGTTAATAGTGAAGTTTAAACCCCAACGCTGTCCTCAGTTAATAGAGAAGTTTAAACCCCAACACTGCTCCTCGGTTAATAGAGAAGTTTAAACCCCACTAAACCTCAGTTAATAGAGAAGTTTAAACCCCCCTGTTTCACCCATCTGTTTCACCCTGGGCCTACCTGTTTCACCCTGGGCCTACCTGTTTCACCCTGGGCCTACCCGTTTCACCCTGGGCCTACCCGAGTGAGTTTCTCAGAGGACTAGCTCTAGTATTCCGACAGCAAGGCTAACGGCTGCGGTATCACCTGGCCACACATTCAAAGGACTCTGCGAAATGAATATTCAGGAATTCAAATTCTGCAATGTCCCCCTCCAGTCCAAGGAAAGCATTCCCCATAGCACGCCTTCCCCTCATGGATAGGAGTACAGAGCGAGGCTGTGTCACCTTATGTCTTACAAATACAACCCAAATAAAAGCCCAACATCTGTGGGGTTAAAGAATAATAACACAGTGACCACATACCTCCTCTCCTCTTTCAAATGTATGGGAAGCTTAATATTTGAGCAGCAAACCCCCTTCCAGGACAATGATTGACATTTAAATAGTGGGGAAATTGACTGTGAAGTTTTCCAGCGATCGGACATCAAGGAAAAGTAGCGTTGTGACTTACAGACGGCCCAGCTTGGGGGTGGACTGGAACAGCAGCTCTGGGAGAACTTGCAGCTTGTTCCGGTTCAGACGCCTGTTTGGGGGTGGGGGGGGGAGAGAGAGAGGTGAGAACATCAGTGTGATCAACTGCTGTTTGATGAGGCACTCTATGTCAAATGAAGAGAGTTTGGTCTGTGTTTGTGTGTGGTGCAATGAGAGAGACACAGAGAGACAGACAATGTGAACATTTGAGGGCTGAAACAGAAACAGAGCAACATCAAGCACCACTGGGAACAGAGATTGATGAGAAGGCAGGAGAAAACATAAATGACACTAGAGGTCGACCGATTATGATTTTTCAACACCGATACCGATTATTGGAGGGCCAAGTAAATAATGAAAAGCAGATGCAAAAACCGATTAAATCGAGCAGATGAGTCTTTTTCCCATTTTATTTGTAATAATGACAATTGCAAGATTGGATCCCCGAGCTGACAACGTGAAAATCTGTCGTTCTGCCCCTGAACGAGGCAGCCCCTGAACGAGGCAGTTCCGTTCCTAGGCCGTCATTCATTGAAAATAAGAATGTGTTCTTAACTGACCTGCCTAGTTAAATAAAGACATTAAAAAAAAAAATGTTTTTTTTAAATCGGCAAATTGGCACCCAAAAATACAGATTTCCTATTGTTACGAAAACTTGAAAATCGGCCTTAATTAATCGGCCATTCCGATTAATTGGTCGACCTCTAAATGACACCCAGATGCTCAAATCAATCGTTCAGATTAGAACCTCTGAAGTGGGGTAACCCTGGTCGCGGTACAGGAAGACATCGTCTGGGGGTCAATAGTTCACAGTTGGGCTAAGGCGTATGGGAAAGCCGGTGATGTCCTATGAAGATGGGCATAAAAAGTTACCAAGCTATGAAGGTATCTGAAGTCTTTAAAGGCCATTATCACTGCGAGGAGGCTCCACAGGCTAACATGGGGGGGTTGGGAGAATAGATCTCATCATGGCACCAAAGCCTTTCTCTGAGACGGGAGGGCACAGGGGGTCACAGGGCAGAGCTGAGGTATGTGGAGAAGTGGAGGAAGACTCAGGATGTCATATAACACGCCCTCAGAGCCGGATCACACTCCCTCTGTCTCCCTCTGTTCTGTTCTCATCCATCCCGGCCTAGACCACCGCATGGAGAGGGAGAGACGAGGCTAACCTAATACCGAGCCAGCTAGCATATCAAACTTCCACGCTGTTACGCCACAAATCACAATAGTTCAAAGCTAAGGCCTCCACCTTTGATGTGACCTCAATGAGAAACACAGCATAAGAGAGCAGATCAACTGTCACCTACGTTGTCTAGCTTGGAATCTCCAATAAAACTGAAGTACCACTTAACAGTTGGGACTCATCTAATCAAAGTAAATCAGATCTGTTTTGCTACATGCTGTACTGATTCTTCAGTTGAACTCCCACACCCCTTACTGCCAGACATTTCCCCCAGAGAGATGACATGACTGGAGACAGATGTTCTCATGGCCCTGTCTATGATCTTTGTCAGTGTGTCATCCCTGTCATGTTACACCACACTACTAACCATAAACCTGGCTGGCAAGCCTGGCATGGATGGGTTTTGTTCTCTTACCAGTTTGTGGACTCGCCAGCTACTTCCAGACCAGAAGAACCACAGTGACACAGACGAGGTAGGTAAACCAAGTGTTTAGTTTCACGTCAGTGTGTGGACATTCACAATCAGTGATGGTTCACCTTTGTCTAGGAGCAGGTGACTTTAATGTTAATGTAAATGTGATCCTCCTTACATAAATAGGGCTTTTTGAGTGCTTCCAAGTGCACATATATGACTCATTTTAGGAAGCGAGGCATATGTCACACATCTCTACTTCACAGGAGAGGCATTAGAATGTATTTTTTTCTTTCTTTCTTGGCAGAAATGCCTTCTGGAACATGTGAACTTTCATGTGCTTTAATAACAATATTGTATTCCATCTGTCAATATGAATACAATTGTTAAATTACGAGCCTAGTTGGTTTAGCCACTGAAAACGTTAGGAGCCTTCCCACTAGCTATGATTGGCTGCGAAAAGGGATGGGCTGGACATGCCGGGAAATGAGTTTGCATGTCTTTAATGTGACCTGCTCAGTATTTGTTTACTGTCCTTTCCACCACACCGTTTTTTGTTTGACAACTTTTCTCAACAACATTGATGCCCTAAATTTAGCAGCCGCTGTCGACAGATCAGTTGAAAAAAGTGATGGGCTACTTTCTGCACACGCCACGGTCACTGTGAACCGGAATGACTTGACAACGCTGGCCAAACAAGATGTTGCTACAAACAAAACAGAGTGAAATGCTTCCAGTCTGACGTGAAGCGTTCATCCATGTATATGGGTAATAATCTAGATACATTTTCAGATATTATATGTTTCAAAGTTTGCCAGAAAGTTATTTTCATTGCATGTTAAAGTGTACTGTCAGCTAGCTAGTGAATGTTACTGTAGCTTGCTGGCTCGCTAGCTAACGTTACGTGTATGATCTGTATGGTAATATTATTTGAATCAGAAATAAATTTGCATTGCTAGTTATAGCCTAATGTTAGCTGGCTAACATTGAACCTAGTCGGTTAGCTCTTTAGCTACCTGCAGATTCATCAAATCAAATCTTCTTTTTCACATATACATGTTTAGCAGATGTTATTGAGGGTGTAGCGAAATGCTTGTGTTTCTAGCTCCAACAGTGCAGTAATATCTAGCAATTCACAACAATACACAGAATACACACAACCTAAAAGTAAAATATATAAATATACATAAATATTAGGATGAGCATGGCGGAGAGGCATAGACTGAAATACAGTAAAATAGAATACAGAATATACATATGAGATGAGTAAAGCAAAAATATTTAAACATTATTAAAGTGACTGGTGTTCCATTATTAAAGTGGCCAGTGATTTGAAGTCTAAGTTTAAGGGGCAGCAGCCTCTAAGGTGCTGGGTTATGTAACCAGGTCGAAGCTGTCTAGTGATACTACAGCTATGACAATGTTTGTATTGGTATTAGTATGAGTTGAGATTATGCCGGTTCATTGTTTAGCTAGCTAGATACATGTCTTATAAATATTATAAATATTTAACTTTTATAAAATCACAAGTGTAATACCTCAAAATAAAGCTTAACTTCTTGTTAATCCAGTCCCTGTGTCATATTTCAAAAAGGCTTTACGGCGAAAGCACACCATGCGATTATCTGAGGACAGCGCCCCGCATACAAAACCATGAAAAACATGTTTCAACCAGGCAGGTGCGACACAAAAGTCAGAAATAGAAATAGAATAAATGCCTTACCTTTGATGATCTTCTTCTGCTGGCACTCCAAAAGGTCCCAGTTACATCACAAATGGTCCTTTTGTTCGATAATGTCCTACTTTATATCCATAAAAATTCAGTTTAGCTGGCGCGCTTCAGTCAATAATCCACTCAGTTTCCCTCCATCAAAATGCATACAAAATGAATCCCAAACGCTACTAATACACTTTTCCAAACAAGCCAAACAATGTTGATAATCAAACCTTAGGTACCCTAATATGTAAAGAAACTATACATTTAAGACAGAGAATCGTTATTGTCTTTACCGGAGAAAAATAGCAAAGAACGTGCTCTCATTCACGCAGTTGGAAACACAACAGCCAAAATGGGAGCCACCTAGAAAAACTACATTTTCTGGCTCATTTTTCCAAAAACCAGCCTGAAATTCTTTCAAAAGACTGTTGACATCTAGTGGAAGCCCTAGGAACTGCAATCTGGGAGGACTTTGCCTTATAATAAAAGTGACAGCCATTGAAAATAGTGGTAGGCTGAATTTTTTGGGGGGGATGGTTTGTCCTCTGGGTTTTGCCTGCCATATCAGTTATGTTATACTCACATACATTATTTTAACGGTTTTAGAAACTTTAGAGTGTTTTCTATCCAAATCTACCAATTATATGCATATCCTAACTTCTGGGCCTGAGTAACAGGCAGTTTACTTTGGGCAAGCTTTTCATCGGGATGTGAAAATACTGCCCCTTACCCAAGAGAGGTTAACTTCGCCAGATGATTACACGACCCATCAAGTTAGCCAGGCGTATCTTGGGGTGTTTACTGCCATCGATTGTATTTCATGAGCATGTGTAGATGTCTAGAAAATAGTGACTCATCCACTTATCTAGATGTGGCTGGGGGGGGTGGTTATAGCATTTCTTTCACCTGACCAATCAATTTAGACACGTGTGTCTGGGTAAGCATCATCTAATATTTATAAAATATATTTTATCTGGACACTTTCTGTTTTTGATATTGCTACTATGCAAGTAACCATTTCACTGTACCATTTACACCTTCTGTATCCTGTGCATGTGACAAATAAACAGATTTTATTTCATATAGTGTGTGTTTACCAGAGACAGTAATGAGAGGAACAACATGACCTGCACCGAAGTCACAATAGGATATACTGTAGGTCAAGGACTAGATAATGTGTATTTTTACATGGAGTTTTTCCTTATTGTAGGCTCCTGCTTTTAACACTTTTAGTCTTGAAATCTTTGGTTGTTTACTAAACTACTTACTCTGTTTAGCACATGACCTTACATGTGAATCCTTAAAGAGATGAGTGGGGCTAAGGTTAAGAGGGTGTGAACGATGCTGAATGGGTGTAGAAGAGCTCTCCTTAGGCGTTCCACAACATTCAAGGGACATTTTCTCAAAACTGAGGTTACAAATTCATCAACTTTCAAAGCAGAATTACTTTCCCATTGTTCCTCAACTGTAGTGTATGATGTACCATTTTTTGCTCTGAGTTTACTTTTATCCAATGTAAAATACACCATTTCAAATTTTGCTACATAAGACCGAATCAAGGTGGTCGGTCACATATTGTAAATATTAATCGAAACAAAGATGTTCTTTTTGGTCTTCATTTAAAGTTAGGGTTAGGCATTAGAGTTAGCAGTATGGTTAGGGTTACGGTTTTAAAACCTGATTTTATGACTTTGTGGCTGTTCCAGCTAGTGACCATTCTGCAGAGCTGCCTCCAGAACAAGAAACATGATGAAAACACACACACACACAAGCATACAGAAATAGTGTAAATACCCAAACACAGAGGGGTGAAAAGTGTCATGAGCGTGTCTACTGCAGTGACTGCTGGGTAGGGAGGTAGGTCAGCTAGGAATACTTACAGTCTCTCCAGCTGTTTGAGGTCTTGGAACGCCCCCCTCTCAATCACAGTGATCTGGTTGTCCTCTAAGTGCCTTACAGAAAAGAGAGACAACATAATCAATAAATACAATTACATCAGTATATAAAGGCCATGCTCTCACAAAATGGGTTCAAGAATACATGGGGTGAAGGCCATGCTCTCACAACATGGGTTCAAGGCAACATGGGCTGAAGGCCCTACTCTCACAACATGGGGTAAAGGCCATGCTCTCACAACATGGGTTCAAGGCAACATGGGGTAAAGGCCATGCTCTCAAAACATGGGTTCAAGGCAACATGGGGTAAAGGCAACATGGGGTAAAAACATGGGTTCAAGGCAACATGGGGTAAAGGCAACATGGGGTAAAGGCAACATGGGGTAAAGGCAACATGGGTAAAGGCAACATGGGTAAAGGCAACATGGGTAAAGGCAACATGGGTAAAGGCAACATGGGTAAAGGCAACATGGGTAAAAGCAACATGGGTAAAGGCAACATGGGTAAATGCAACATGGGTAAAGGCTACATGGGCTAAAGTCTACATGGGCTAAAGTCTACATGGGGTGAAGGCTACATGGGGTGAAGGCTACATGGGGTGAAGGCTACATGGGGTGAAGGCTACATGGGTAAAACATGGGTAAAGGCTACATGAGAAAAGGCTACATGGGCTAAAGGCAACATGGGCTAAAGGCAACATGGGTAAAGGCAACATGGGTAAAGGCAACATGGTAAAGGCAACATGGGTAAAGGCAACATGGGCTGAAGGCTACATGGGCTGAAGGCTACATGGGCTGAAGGGTGAAGGCTACATGGGGTGAAGGCTACATGGGCTGAAGGCTACATGGGGTGAAGGCTACATGGGGTGAAGGCTACATGGGGTGAAGGCTACATGGGGTAAAGGCTACATAAAGGCTACTAAAGGCAACATGGGTAAAGGCTACATGGGGTAAAGGCAACATGGGGTAAAGGCTACATGGGGTAAAGGCTACATGGGGTAAAGGCAACATGGGGTAAAGGCTACATGGGGTGAAGGCTACATGGGGTGAAGGCAACATGGGGTGAAGGCCATGGGGTGAAGGCTACATGGGGTGAAGGCAACATGGGGTGAAGGCTACATGGGGTGAAGGCTACATGGGGTAAAGGCTACATGGGGTAAAGGCTACATGGGGTGAAGGCTACATGGGGTGAAGGCTACATGGGGTGAAGGCTACATGGGGTGAAGGCAACATGGGGTAAAGGCTACATGGGGTAAAGGCTACATGGGGTAAAGGCAACATGGGGTAAAGGCTACATGGGGTAAAGGCTACATGGGGTAAAGGCTACATGGGGTAAAGGCTACATGGGGTAAAGGCAACATGGGGTAAAGGCTACATGGGGTAAAGGCAACATGGGGTAAAGGCAACATGGGGTAAAGGCAACATGGGGTAAAGGCAACATGGGGTAAAGGCAACATGGGGTAAAGGCCATGCTCTCAAAACATGGGTTCAAGGCAACATGGGGTAAAGGCCATACTCTCAAAACATGGGTTCAAGGCAACATGGGGTCAAGGCAACATGGGGTAAAGGCCATGCTCTCAAAACATGTGGTAAAGGCAACATGGGGTAAAGGCCATGCTCTCACAACATGGGTTCAAGGCAACATGGGGTAAAGGCCATGCTCTCACAACATGGGTTCAAGGCAACATGGGGTAAAGGCCAGGCTCTCACAACATGGGTTCAAGGCAACATGGGGTAAAGTCCAGGCTCTCACAACATGGGTTCAAGGCAACATGGGGTAAAGGCCAAGCTCTCACAACATGGGCTGAAGGCCATACTCTCACAACATGGGGTAAAGGCCATACTCTCACAACATGGGGTAAAGGCCATACTCTCACAACATGGGGTAAAGGCCATACTCTCACAACATGGGGTAAAGGCCATACTCTCACAACATGGGGGTAAAGGCCATACTCTCACAACATGGGGTAAAGGCCATACTCTCACAACATAAAGGCCATACTCTCACAACATGGGGTAAAGGCCATACTCTCACAACATGGGGTAAAGGCCATACTCTCACAACATGGGTTCAATGGGGTAAAGGCCATACTCTCACAACATGGGGTAAAGGCCATACTCTCACAACATGGGGTAAAGGCCATACTCTCACAACATGGGGTAAAGGCCATACTCTCACAACATGGGGTAAAGGCCATACTCTCACAACATGGGGTAAAGGCCATACTCTCACAACATGGGGTAAAGGCCATACTCTCACAACATGGGGTAAAGGCCATACTCTCACAACATGGGGTAAAGGCCATACTCTCACAACATGGGTAAAGGCCATACTCTCACAACATGGGGTAAAGGCCATACTCTCACAACATGGGCTGAAGGCCATACTCTCACAACATGGGCTGAAGGCCATACTCTCACAACATGGGCTGAAGGCCATACTCTCACAACATGGGCTGAAGGCCATACTCTCACAACATGGGCTGAAGGAAGGCATGGGCTGAAGGCCATACTCTCACAACATGGGCTGAAGGCCATACTCTCACAACATGGGCTGAAGGCCATACTCTCACAACATGGGCTGAAGGCCATACTCTCACAACATGGGCTGAAGGCCATACTCTCACAACATGGGCTGAAGGCCATACTCTCACAACATGGGCTGAAGGCCATACTCTCACAACATGGGCTGAAGGCCATACTCTCACAACATGGGTAAAGGCCATGCTCTCACAACATGTGGTAAAGGCAACATGGGGTAAAGGCCATGCTCTCACAACATGGGCTGAAGGCCATACTCTCACAACGTGGGCTGAAGGCCATACTCTCACAACGTGGGCTGAAGGCCATACTCTCACAACGTGGGCTGAAGGCAAGACTCTCACAACGTGGGCTGAAGGCCATACTCTCACAACGTGGGCTGAAGGCCATACTCTCACAACGTGGGCTGAAGGCCATACTCTCACAACGTGGGCTGAAGGCCATACTCTCACAACGTGGGCTGAAGGCCATACTCTCACAACGTGGGCTGAAGGCCATACTCTCACAACGTGGGCTGAAGGCCATACTCTCACAACATGGGCTAAAGGCCATACTCTCACAACATGGGGTAAAGGCCATACTCTCACAACATGGGCTAAAGGCCATACTCTCACAACATGGGCTAAAGGCCATACTCTCACAACATGGGGTAAAGGCCATACTCTCACAACATGGGGTAAAGGCCATACTCTCAAAACATGGGGTAAAGGCCATACTCTCACAACATGGGCTGAAGGCCATACTCTCACAACATGGGGTAAAGGCCATACTCTCACAACATGGGGTAAAGGCCATACTCTCACAACATGGGGTAAAGGCCATACTCTCACAACATGGGGTAAAGGCCATACTCTCACAACATGGGCTGAAGGCCATACTCTCACAACATGGGCTGAAGGCCATACTCTCACAACATGGGCTGAAGGCCATACTCTCACAACATGGGCTGAAGGCCATACTCTCACAACATGGGCTGAAGGCCATACTCTCACAACATGGGCTGAAGGCCATACTCTCACAACATGGGCTGAAGGCCATACTCTCACAACATGGGCTGAAGGCCATACTCTCACAACATGGGCTGAAGGCCATACTCTCACAACATGGGCTGAAGGCCATACTCTCACAACATGGGCTGAAGGCCATACTCTCACAACATGGGCTGAAGGCCATACTCTCACAACATGGGGTAAAGGCCATACTCTCACAACATGTGGTAAAGGCCATGCTCTCACAACATGTGGTAAAGGCAACATGGGGTAAAGGCCATGCTCTCACAACATGGGCTGAAGGCCATACTCACAACGTGGGCTGAAGGCCATACTCTCACAACGTGGGCTGAAGGCCATACTCTCACAACGTGGGCTGAAGGCAAGACTCTCACAACGTGGGCTGAAGGCCATAGGCAACATGGGCTGAAGGCCATACTCTCACAACGTGGGCTGAAGGCCATACTCTCACAACGTGGGCTGAAGGCCATACTCTCACAACGTGGGCTGAAGGCCATACTCTCACAACGTGGGCTGAAGGCCATACTCTCACAACGTGGGCTGAAGGCCATACTCTCACAACGTGGGCTGAAGGCCATACTCTCACAACGTGGGCTGAAGGCCATACTCTCACAACGTGGGCTGAAGGCCATACTCTCACAACGTGGGCTGAAGGCCATACTCTCACAACGTGGGCTGAAGGCCATACTCTCACAACGTGGGCTGAAGGCCATACTCACAACATGGGCTGAAGGCCATACTCTCACAACATGGGCTGAAGGCCATACTCTCACAACATGGGGTAAAGGCCATACTCTCACAACATGTGGTAAAGGCAACATGTGGTAAAGGCCATGCTCTCACAACATGTGGTAAAGGCAACATGGGGTAAAGGCCATGCTCTCACAACGTGGGCTGAAGGCAAGACTCTCACAACGTGGGCTGAAGGCCATACTCTCACAACGTGGGCTGAAGGCCATACTCTCACAACGTGGGCTGAAGGCCATACTCTCACAACGTGGGCTGAAGGCCATACTCTCACAACGTGGGCTGAAGGCAAGACTCTCACAACGTGGGCTGAAGGCAAGACTCTCACAACGTGGGCTGAAGGCCATACTCTCACAACGTGGGCTGAAGGCCATACTCTCACAACGTGGGCTGAAGGCCATACTCTCACAACGTGGGCTGAAGGCCATACTCTCACAACGTGGGCTGAAGGCCATACTCACAACGTGGGCTGAAGGCCATACTCTCACAACGTGGGCTGAAGGCCATACTCTCACAACGTGGGCTGAAGGCCATACTCTCACAACGTGGGCTGAAGGCCATACTCTCACAACGTGGGCTGAAGGCCATACTCTCACAACGTGGGCTGAAGGCCATACTCTCACAACGTGGGCTGAAGGCCATACTCTCACAACATGGGCTGAAGGCCATACTCTCACAACATGGGCTGAAGGCCATACTCTCACAACATGGGCTGAAGGCCATACTCTCACAACATGGGCTGAAGGCCATACTCTCACAACATGGGGTAAAGGCCATACTCTCACAACATGTGGTAAAGGCCATGCTCTCACAACATGTGGTAAAGGCAACATGGGGTAAAGGCCATGCTCTCACAACATGGGCTGAAGGCCATACTCTCACAACGTGGGCTGAAGGCCATACTCTCACAACGTGGGCTGAAGGCCATACTCTCACAACGTGGGCTGAAGGCAAGACTCTCACAACGTGGGCTGAAGGCCATACTCTCACAACGTGGGCTGAAGGCCATACTCTCACAACGTGGGCTGAAGGCCATACTCTCACAACGTGGGCTGAAGGCCATACTCACAACGTGGGCTGAAGGCCATACTCTCACAACGTGGGCTGAAGGCCATACTCTCACAACGTGGGCTGAAGGCCATACTCTCACAACGTGGGCTGAAGGCCATACTCTCACAACGTGGGCTGAAGGCCATACTCTCACAACATGGGCTGAAGGCCATACTCTCACAACATGGGCTGAAGGCCATACTCTCACAACATGGGCTGAAGGCCATACTCTCACAACATGGGCTGAAGGCCATACTCTCACAACATGGGCTGAAGGCCATACTCTCACAACATGGGCTGAAGGCCATACTCTCACAACATGGGCTGAAGGCCATACTCTCACAACATGGGGTAAAGGCCATACTCTCACAACATGTGGTAAAGGCCATGCTCTCACAACATGTGGTAAAGGCAACATGGGGTAAAGGCCATGCTCTCACAACATGGGCTGAAGGCCATACTCTCACAACGTGGGCTGAAGGCCATACTCTCACAACGTGGGCTGAAGGCAAGACTCTCACAACGTGGGCTGAAGGCAAGACTCTCACAACGTGGGCTGAAGGCCATACTCTCACAACGTGGGCTGAAGGCCATACTCTCACAACGTGGGCTGAAGGCCATACTCACAACGTGGGCTGAAGGCCATACTCTCACAACGTGGGCTGAAGGCCATACTCTCACAACGTGGGCTGAAGGCCATACTCTCACAACGTGGGCTGAAGGCCATACTCTCACAACGTGGGCTGAAGGCCATACTCTCAACGTGGGCTGAAGGCCATACTCTCACAACATGGGCTGAAGGCCATACTCTCACAACATGGGCTGAAGGCCATACTCTCACAACATGGGCTGAAGGCCATACTCTCACAACATGGGCTGAAGGCCATACTCTCACAACATGGGCTGAAGGCCATACTCTCACAACATGGGCTGAAGGCCATACTCTCACAACATGGGCTGAAGGCCATACTCTCACAACATGGGCTGAAGGCCATACTCTCACAACATGGGGTAAAGGCCATACTCTCACAACATGTGGTAAAGGCCATGCTCTCACAACATGTGGTAAAGGCAACATGGGGTAAAGGCCATGCTCTCACAACATGGGCTGAAGGCCATACTCTCACAACGTGGGCTGAAGGCCATACTCTCACAACGTGGGCTGAAGGCCATACTCTCACAACGTGGGCTGAAGGCAAGACTCTCACAACGTGGGCTGAAGGCCATACTCTCACAACGTGGGCTGAAGGCCATACTCTCACAACGTGGGCTGAAGGCCATACTCTCACAACGTGGGCTGAAGGCCATACTCTCACAACGTGGGCTGAAGGCCATACTCTCACAACGTGGGCTGAAGGCCATACTCTCACAACGTGGGCTGAAGGCCATACTCTCACAACGTGGGCTAAAGGCCATACTCTCACAACGTGGGCTGAAGGCCATACTCTCACAACGTGGGCTGAAGGCCATACTCTCACAACGTGGGCTGAAGGCCATACTCTCACAAGTGGGCTGAAGGCCATACTCTCACAACATGGGCTGAAGGCCATACTCTCACAACATGGGCTGAAGGCCATACTCTCACAACATGGGGTAAAGGCCACTCTCACAACATGGGTAAAGGCCATGCTCTCACAACATGTGGTAAAGGCAACATGGGGTAAAGGCCATGCTCTCACAACATGGGCTGAAGGCCATACTCTCACAACGTGGGCTGAAGGCCATAAGGCAACGTGGGCTGAAGGCAAGACTCTCACAACGTGGGCTGAAGGCCATACTCTCACAACGTGGGCTGAAGGCCATACTCTCACAACGTGGGCTGAAGGCCATACTCTCACAACGTGGGCTGAAGGCAAGACTCTCACAACGTGGGCTGAAGGCAAGACTCTCACAACGTGGGCTGAAGGCCATACTCTCACAACGTGGGCTGAAGGCCATACTCTCACAACGTGGGCTGAAGGCCATACTCTCACAACGTGGGCTGAAGGCCATACTCTCACAACGTGGGCTGAAGGCCATACTCACAACGTGGGCTGAAGGCCATACTCTCACAACGTGGGCTGAAGGCCATACTCTCACAACGTGGGCTGAAGGCCATACTCTCACAACGTGGGCTGAAGGCCATACTCTCACAACGTGGGCTGAAGGCCATACTCTCACAACGTGGGCTGAAGGCCATACTCTCACAACGTGGGCTGAAGGCCATACTCTCACAACATGGGCTGAAGGCCATACTCTCACAACATGGGCTGAAGGCCATACTCTCACAACATGGGCTGAAGGCCATACTCACAACATGGGCTGAAGGCCATACTCTCACAACATGGGGTAAAGGCCATACTCTCACAACATGTGGTAAAGGCCATGCTCTCACAACATGTGGTAAAGGCAACATGGGGTAAAGGCCATGCTCTCACAACATGGGCTGAAGGCCATACTCTCACAACGTGGGCTGAAGGCCATACTCTCACACGTGGGCTGAAGGCCATACTCTCACAACGTGGGCTGAAGGCCATACTCTCACAACGTGGGCTGAAGGCCATACTCTCACAACGTGGGCTGAAGGCCATACTCTCACAACGTGGGCTGAAGGCCATACTCACAACGTGGGCTGAAGGCCATACTCTCACAACGTGGGCTGAAGGCCATACTCTCACACGTGGGCTGAAGGCCATACTCTCACAACGCCATGGGCTGAAGGCCATACTCTCACAACGTGGGCTGAAGGCTCACACGTGGGCTGAAGGCCATACTCTCACAACGTGGGCTGAAGGCCATACTCTCACAACGTGGGCTGAAGGCCATACTCTCACAACGTGGGCTGAAGGCCATACTCTCACAACGTGGGCTGAAGGCCATACTCACAACGTGGGCTGAAGGCCATACTCTCACAACGTGGGCTGAAGGCCATACTCTCACACGTGGGCTGAAGGCCATACTCTCAGGCAACGTGGGCTGAAGGCCATACTGAAGGCAACATGGGCTGAAGGCCATACTCTCACAACGTGGGCTGAAGGCCATACATCTGAAGGCAACGTGGGCTGAAGGCGTGGGCTGAAGGCCATACTCTCACAACGTGGGCTGAAGGCCATACTCTGAAGGCAACGTGGGCTGAAGGCCATACATGGGCGTGGGCTGAAGGCCATACTCTCAACGTGGGCTGAAGGCCATACTCTCACAACGTGGGCTGAAGGCCATACTCTCACAACGTGGGCTGAAGGCCATACTCTCACAACGTGGGCTGAAGGCCATACTCTCACAACGTGGGCTGAAGGCCATACATCTCACAACGTGGGCTGAAGGCCATACTCTCACAACGTGGGCTGAAGGCCATACTCTCACAACATGGGCTGAAGGCCATACTCTCACAACATGGGCTGAAGGCCATACTCTCACAACATGGGCTGAAGGCCATACTCTCACAACATGGGCTGAAGGCCATACTCTAACAACATGTGGTAAAGGCCATACTCTCACAACATGGGCTGAAGGCCATGCTCTCACAACATGTGGTAAAGGCAACATGGGGTAAAGGCCATGCTCTCACAACATGTGGTAAAGGCAACATGGGGTAAAGGCCATGCTCTCACAACATGTGGTAAAGGCAACATGGGGTAAAGGCCATGCTCTCACAACATGGGTTCAAGGCTACATTGGGTAAAGGCCATGCTCTCACAAAATGGGTTCAAGGCTACATTGGGTAAAGGCCAAGCTCTCACAAAATGGGTTCAAGGCAACATGGGGTAAAGGCCATGCTCTCACAAAATGGGTTCAAGGCAACATGGGGTAAAGGCCATGCTCTCACAAAATGGGTTCAAGGCAACATTGGGTAAAGGCCATGTTCTCACAACATGGTTTCAATCCAACATGGGGTAAAGGCCATGCTCTCACAACATGGGTTCAAGGCAACATGGGGTAAAGGCCATGCTCTCACAACCTGGGTTCAATGCAACATGGGGTAAAGGCCATGCTCTCAAAACATGGGCTGAAGGCCATGCTCTCACAACATGTGGTAAAGGCCATGCTCTCACAACATGTGGTAAAGGCCATGCTCTCACAACATGTGGTAAAGGCCATACTCTCACAACATGTGGTAAAGGCCATGCTCTCACAACATGTGGTAAAGGCCATGCTCACAACATGTGGTAAAGGCCATGCTCTCACAACATGTGGTAAAGGCCATGCTCACAACATGTGGTAAAGGCCATGCTCTCACAACATGCGGTAAAGGCAACATGGGGTAAAGGCAACATGGGGTAAAGGCAACATGGGGTAAAGGCAACATGGGGTAAAGGCAACATGGGCTAAAGGCTACATGGGCTAAAGGCTACATGGGCTAAAGGCTACATGGGCTAAAGGCTACATGGGGGGCTAAAGGCTACATGGGCTAAAGGCTACATGGGCTAAAGGCTACATGGGGTAAAGGCTACATGGGGTGAAGGCTACATGGGGTAAAGGCTACATGGGGTAAAGGCTACATGGGGTAAAGGCTACATGGGGTAAAGGCTACATGGGGTAAAGGCTACATTACTCTAGTCTGTCTACCCTCTGCTCCGGGAACATCTTGTCATGGATCCCTAAGGTTTTCCAGATGCATTAGAAGGCAGAATATCTACAACTCCATGGATATGCTGTGTTTATATTTGTGTCTGTGGATATTAAGACCAATTTGGAGTGACATATTTGAGAAGCATATGAATCCCAGAGTGACTGATACTCAGGACGACTCGACACAGCCAAGGTCAAAAGTAGAACGTGGAAACACGAGACAGAAAACATTCGCATCTCATGTGGAATTCTGATCTTTTGGCAGGAGGCTATCAGTTATAAATGGTATTTTAAATGTTTATATGTGGCTGTTTTTGGACCATTAATTCATGTTTTTGTCATTTCAGTTTGTCAGGAGAGATGACACAGTTGGCCTCATCATAGGGAACTGTTCAGACTTACACCACAGGTTTCCAGACTTAGCCATCGGCGTAGCCAAAAGCCAACCGCTCTAATACCAGTGGATTGGCCTCAGATGGAGCTAGCAAAGCAAAGTCCAACATGTTCAGCCCAGAATTATTTACCTTATTTGGCCTGTACCTTGGATGCTGATCTGATGTATTATAAATCTGATTCACACAACCGGGGGATCAGACTCACACTGATTGATTTACTGATATTTAAGTAAGCATTCCCCGAACCCACCAGTTGGTTCAGATGGATTCATGTGTATCGTGTAGTATAATAGTATTGTTTTTTGGAAATAATGTATTTTCCATTAGCAATTCCCTATCATTAAGGGAGTTTCAGAGAGATAACAGCCCAAAATTACGGGACCACGGAATTCAAGGGTAAAACCCTTCAGTGTGTGTGCGTGTGTGTGTGTGTGTGTGATTACCGTGTGTGTGTATGTGTGCATGTGTACTCAGATGAAGTGAATCACAGAGGTAATCACCCCACATGCTACTCTCTCTCCCTCCTAGATAAGGCTCTCTTACTCTGAGCTTCCGAAGGCCCTTTACATCCACATGGTTTGGAGTAGGAAACGTCACTCCTGCTAACCATGAACCACATAAAACAGGCAGTGGACTCGGCTGACAGTACTGCAGGACAGACACTGCTTATTACCACTCCTTGGGCACTTTCGTTTGCCGTTTCTTTTTATCTCCACCCCATCCTTTTACAGGCTCTTATTCAGGAGGTAAACAGCACCGAGATGTCCTTAGATTACAGTCATTAGTTCAGCACAGTCACACACACTCTCTATTCAGCAGAGAGGGGAGGAAAGAGGAAGCCCATCGAGTCCATCAGGACATCTCCAAACAGATGAGTCCTTTGAAAATCATCAGAGTGATGGTGGTGAGAGAAGTTGGAGTATTTTACTGTATGTCATTACCAGGTAAAAGGTCCAAATACTATGCTTTTTAACCATGTCAAAATGTTGTCATTATGCTTGGTTATTTCAGATGGCTATAAAGACAATTCCCCTATATTCACCATCAGTTAAACATAAACATGTTACATTCTAAATGACCTACTTAATCACGATACACTGTTTCTTTAACTGTTTTACTAATGACACTACTGAATACAATGAAGAAACATGACTGAGCCCATACTTAGTGGTAACACATCTATTACTGAGCCACATGTTCATTGACAGAAAGTATCTATGTTATTGTGTTTTATTGACATTATCATGCATATTATTTGTGAAGGGCAGAGAGTGCTTACAGAACTCGCAGGTTCTTGATGCCAGAGAAGTCCACTTTAGAGATCCTGGTGATGTTATTCCTGTCCAAATCCCTGAGAGAAGGAGAGAGAGAGAGAAAGAGAGTGAGTGAGGTAGAGAGAGAGAAAGAGAGAGAGAGAGAAAGAGAAAAAGAGAGAGAGAGGTAGAGAGAGAAAAAGAAAGAAAGAGAGAGAAAGAAAGAGAAGGAGGGAGAGAGAGAAGCGAGAAAGCAAGAGAAAGAGAGGGAGAGAGAGAGAGAGAGAGAAAGAGAGAAAGAGAGAGAGAGAGGGAAAGAGAAGAGAGAGAGAGAGAAAGAGAGAGGGAGAGAGGGAAAGGAGAGGGAGAGAGAAAGAGAGAGGGAGAGAGGGAAAGAGAGAGGGAGAGAGGGAAAGAGAGAGGGAGAGAGGGAAAGAGAGAGGGAGAGAGGGAAAGAGAGAGGGAGAGAGGGAAAGAGAGAGGGAGAGAGAGAGAAAGGGAGAGAATGAGATAAACAAAGAAAGAGAGAGGAGAGAGAGGAGAAAGAGAGAAAGAGGTTAGAAGGATAATCACTCATCTTCATAATCCTGTTCAGTCTATCAGTTCTCTCTCCACAGAGCAGGGCTGGGCAATTCCAGTCCTCGAGGGCATGATTAGTGTCCCAGTTTTGCCCCAGCCCCATCTAACACACCTGACTCCCATAATCACCTAATCATGATCTTCAGGTCAGAGTGCAATTTGATGAATCAGCTGTGTTTGCTAGGAACGGAGAAACAGTGTGACACCAATCAGGCCCTGGAGGACTGGAGTAGCCATCCCTGCCATAGAGGACGGTATTGCTGAGGTTCCCTGTGGAGGATTGCCCTGGAGATGTGGCGCAGAGCAGAGCAGGTCCCCACCCTCTCTTCTGTCTCTCTCTGCCCTGTGCCGTCTACCTAAGATGCTGGGGGACAAATCCTTCAATCTCAGACACTCCTTACCTGACTGGGCAAAGAGGGCCCCTCCAGGAGCCTGTGCTCAAACCTCAAACACACCAGGGCCTGGTGTGTGCATGTGTGCGCGTGTATGTGCGTCCATGTATGTGTGTGTATGTTTGCATAAGCCTGTCCTAACTATGTCAGTGTGTATTGTACACGGTCCATACTGACTATGTGTATGTAGGACAAGGCTGGAGCATGAGAAAGAGCTATAACAAATAGACATTTCTGTTTGAGAGAGCTAGCTACTTCAAGTCACTTCTGATGGGTCTCTGAAATTGGGGTTGTTTTTCTCTCCGGAGCCAAAAGCTTATCTAGTTTCCAGACTATTTCTCTGTTTTAACTACTTCTCAGAATGTATATATCTATTTAAACTACTTCTCAGAATGTATATATCGGTTTTAATTACTTCTCAGAATGTATATATCTGTTTTAACTACTTCTCAGAATGTATATGTCTGTTTAAACTACTTCTCAGAATGTGTATATCTTTTTTAATTACTACTCAGAATGTATATATCTCTTTTAACTACTTCTCAGAATGTATATACAGTGGGGCAAAAAAGTATTTAGTCAGCCACCAATTGTGCAAGTTCTCCCACTTAAAAATATGAGAGAGGCCTGTAATTTTCATCATAGGTACACTTCAACTATGACAGACAGAATGAGAAATGAAATCCAGAAAATTACATTGTAGGATTTTTTATGAATTTATTTGCAAATTATGGTGGAAAATAAGTATTTGGTCACCTACAAACAAGCAAGATTTCTGGCTCTCACAGACCTGTAACTTCTTCTTTAAGAGGCTCCCTTGTCCTCCACTCGTTACCTGTATTAATGGCACCTGTTAGAACTTGTTATCAGTATAAAAGACACCTGTCCACAACCTCAAACAGTCACACTCCAAACTCCACTATGGCCAAGACCAAAGAGCTGTCAAAGGACACCAGAAACAAAATTGTAGACCTGCACCAGGCTGGGAAGACTGAATCTGCAATAGGTAAGCAGCTTGGTTTGGAAAAAAATCAACTGTGGGAGCAATTATTAGGAAATGGAAGACATACAAGACCACTGATAATCTCCCTCGATCTGGGACTCCACGCAAGATCTCACCCCATGGGGTCAAAATGATCACAAGAACGGTGAGCAAAAATCCCAGAACCACACGGGGGGACCTAGTGAATGACCTGCAGAGAGCTGGGTCCAAAGTAACAAAGCCTACCATCAGCAAGGGCATTGAAGATGAAACGTGGCTGGGTCTTTCAGCATGACAATGATCCCAATCACACCGCCCGGGCAACGAAGGAGTGGCTTTGTAAGAAGCATTTCAAGGTCCTGGAGTGGGCTAGCCAGTCTCCAGATCTCAACCCCATAGAAAATCTTTGGAGGGAGTTGAAAGTCCCTGTTGCCCAGCAACAGCACCCAAAACATCACTGCTCTAGAGGAGATCTGCATGGAGGAATGGGCCAAAATACCAGCAACAGTGTGTGAAAACCTTGTGAAGACTTACAGAAAACGTTTGACCTCTGTCATTGCCAACAACGGGTATATAACAAAGTATTGAGATAAACTTTTGTTATTGACCAAATACTTATTTTCCACCATAATCTGCAAATAAATTCATAAAAAATCCAACAATGTGATTTTCTGGATTTTCTTTCTCATTTTGTCTGTCATAGTTGAAGTGTACCTATGATGAAAATTACAGGCCTCTCTTATCTTTTTAAGTGGGAGAACTTGCACAATTGGTGGCTGACTAAATACAGTGGGGCAAAAAAGTATCTGTTTTAACTACTTCTCAGAATGTATATATCTGTTTTAACTACTTCTCAGAATGTATATATCCATGTTAACTACTTCTCAGAATGTTAATGTACATACAATATGGATTCTGACTTATTTCCTCTATGTTTATTGGTATATTTCCACAGAGAGAGAGAGAGAGAGAGAGAGCAACCGGCTGTGATTGGGAGTCCCATTGGGCAGCACACAATTGGCCAAGTGTCGTCCGGGTTTGGCTGGGGTAGGCAGTCATTGTAAATAAGAATTTGTTCTTAACTAACTTGCCTAGTTAAATAAAAAAACACACACACACAGAGCCTGGGCTCCTGACGTTGGGTTCAGTGTGTTTCTCATAATATACGTAAACATTTAGAAATATGATTTAAAGGCATACTGGATTTCAAAAGGCTTCCCCAGCTCTGCACATAAAGAGCTCTAATGGGAGCCAAACTATGTCTTTAGAGGGGACAGGGGCCTGACAGACTACTGCCTCTACTTCACGCTCCTTGTTCCTCTCTCTCCACCACTCTATGTTCTCTCTCGTGCTGATATTTCTCTCTCACCCCCTCTGTCTCACCCTCACTTTCTCGCTCACCCTTTATACTCATTCTATTACCCTCTCACCTTCTCGCTCTCTCTTACTCACCCCCTCTCTCTCCAAATCTCTCACTCCCACACAACACTATCTCACTCTTATTCTCTCTCCCCTCCGATAACCCAGCTTTCATTCTCACTCGCTCTCCAATCTCTCCTCTCTTATATCCATCCTTCACTGTTCCCAGTAACTGTCGGTGTGAAAAATGTGGGATTATAATCAGGAATCGCAATACAACGAACTCAATTAAACCGGCTTCTTTCAGGCTCCTTTAAGTGCCAATGTGTGGGTCACAAATCTACAAGCCTGCTGGTAATTGTTTGTTTTTATTTGTATGAGGGATAAGGTGGCAATCCAAACAACAGGTGTTCAGGGCCTCACAATGCCCCTGCCCCCCAAACCCAGGCCAACCCACCCAATCAAGGCCTTTAAACCACTGAACCAACTAGTCTGGGCCCAAAGCGGACAGAAACGTTTTATTTTACCTCGGGCTAAATCACTTAGAGGAGCACTTTATTGGTACACACCGACCAACTGGACAGCAAAACACATGTCTTATGGCCCAGGAACATCATGTTGCACTAACGACATATCGGGTGACACGTACCAAAAAGGCCCCCAAAGCCCATTCAAATCCATGCAAGAAAAAAAAAGTGTATAAATACACAAATAGTCTCTCTCTCTTTTTCCATCTAACGCTTCGCTTCACAATGCGTTTCCTGCTGTAACCTCGTGTTATTTTCCTCAAAGCCACAGTCGTCTGGTCTTCTACAGCAGATAGGCATGCTCCATTTCCTTCTCAAGTCTCTGAACCATGGTTGGAATCTTAATTGAGTTCCTCCTCTGGAGCTCGGGACTATTTGACAAAGATTTTTCGGCAGTGGAAAATTCAGACCTTTGCCGAGTATAATCTTCCACACAATACTTCAACATTGTCATTCAGCACACCGGCTCCTGAGATAAAGCAGAGCAGTAGGTAGGAATGTATGTGCACGGCCATTGAATTTGATTGAACATGATAATGTCTTTCATTTCCATTGTAGAAGGATGAACGTGGACAGAACTGATTGAGCACACTCTTCCTAATGCCCTTACATGACCATATTACAGTACATACTTGACACGTCGTTGTACATTTGCCAGTTAACATAGCAAACATTGTAGAGTTATCATGTTCATATTGGAATGGCCATTTAGAATGATTTATTTTCCTGTACAAATCTGCACATGCCATGGAATGATGGCAATCATCAAACGTATTTCCACACTACAAGACATGTGAGACTTTTTGCAGCTGATGCAATGTTTTTCTAAGGCTCTTATCGGGATATTGGTGGTTTCCAGGGTGGAACTTTACCCATTGCTCCCTCCTTCCCTCCCTAACATAGTCCTCCCTTCTTTTCCAGAACATAACAGTGTGCTTTCCTGTTTGAACACTGTTTCATTGTTATCTGTATTGTTAACTTGTTGAATGTATGTGAAGTCTTGATTGTGGTTGTTTGTAATGTCTTGTTAATTGGTGTTGGACCCCAGGAAGATTAGCAAGCATTATGGCGTTAGCTAATGGGGATCCTAATAAAAATGACAAAATTACAAAAATTGTGACAGATCAAATAGGGAGGTTAGTATGGTTTGTATGCTTAGTATGCTTCGTATGCTTAGTATGGTTAGTATGGTTTGTATGCTTACTATGGTTTTAATGGTTTGTATGCTTAGTATGGTTTGTATGCTTAGTATGGTTTGTATGGTTAGTATAGTGAGTATGGTTTTAATGGTTTGTATGCTTAGTATGGCTTGTATAGTTAGTATGGTTTTAATGGTTTGTATGCTTAGTATGGCTGGTATAGTTAGTATGGCTTGTATAGTTAGTATGGTTTTAATGGTTTGTATGCTTAGTATGGCTGGTATAGTTAGTATGGTTTTAATGGTTTGTATGGTTAGTATGGCTGGTATAGTTAGTATGGCTTGTATAGTTAGTATGGCTTTTTTGATTTGTATGGCTTGTATGGTTTGTATGATTAGTATGGTTAGTATGGCTTGTATGGTTAGTATAGTTAGTATGGCATGTATGGTTAGTATGGTTTGTATGCTTAGTATGGCTTGTATGGTTTGTATGGTTTGTATAGTTTGTATGGTTTGTATGGTTTGTATGGCTTGTATGGTGTGCGTGGTTTGCGTGGTTAGTATGGCTTGTATGGTGTGCGTGGTTTGCGTGGTTAGTATGGTTTGTATGGTTAGTATGGTTTGTATGGCTTGTGTGGTTTGTGTGGTTAGTATGGTTAGTATAGTTAGTATGGTTTGTATAGTTAGTATAGTTTGCATGGCTTGTATGGTTTGCATGGTTAGTATGGCTTGTATGGTTAGTATGGTTAGTATGGTTAGTATGGCTTGTATGGTTAGTATAGTTTGCATGGGTTGTATGGTTAGCATAGTTTGTATAGTTAGTATGGCTTGTATGGTTAGTATAGTTTGCATGGGTTGTATGGTTAGTATAGTTAGTATGGTTTGCATGGTTAGTATGGCTTGTATGGTTTGTATGGTTAGTATAGTTAGTATGGCTTGTATGGTTTGTAACCCAATCACAAGTCTGAGGAATCAAATATTCCGTCTGCCTTTCATCTCCTCCACAAGGGTGTTGATTCAACACACACACACACACACAGGTGCACACACGTAGACACGCACGACTGGACAGACTTCACTGGACACAGACTTCACTGGACACAGACATCACTGGACACAGACATCACTGGACACAGACATCACTGGACACAGACATCACTGGACACAGACATCACTGGACACAGACATCACTGGACACAGACATCACTGGACACAGACTTCACTGGACACAGACTTCACTGGACACAGACTTCACTGGACACAGACTTCACTGGACACAGACTTCACTGGACACAGACTTCACTGGACACAGACTTCACTGGACACAGACTTCACTGGACACAGACTTCACTGGACACAGACATCACTGGACACAGACATCACTGGACACAGACATCACTGGACACCAATGTCACTGAATTCTTAAGGTGACATATCATCCCTAACAGCTATGTGAACAGTGCCACTTCAAACCCAATACCATAGACACCTACACAACCTGTTTATAGGCAGAGTCAATAGATCACTTTAGCTTGGCAAACATCTTTAAACTAGAGGTAGTTAATGATAATAATTGCAAGGCAGCCACCATGACTGCAAATAAACAAGACTTGAGCTACACTTTAAATACATTAAGTGAGGACTCGCACACCAACAGAGAGGAAAATATATATAACCAAGCAGCCAAACTCAGTGGGCAAAAACGGATCGAATCAACATTGTTTCAACGTAATTTGTCAACGTATTGTGACGTGCAATCTATGTGGAAAATACATTGGATTTTAAAAAGGTCATCACCTCTTGTTTTGAGAGTGTCAACCACAGGGTCATGTCATCATCGTAACCAATTTTCAACACAGACAAACCTGAAGTTAAATTTGTACCTTTGAAACAATGTCAGACCTTCAACGCTTTATCCAATATAAAAGAAACAATAGGCAGGGCAGCACCTCCTACTGGAGAGTTGATCTATCTACAGCTATTCATTTGGTGTCCCATCCAGCCCTGCTAAGACATGATATTTGTCACCGACTACTACCAATGCTCTATTGTGAGAATGATGATTAAGAGATCTCTTAATAACTAAATATATTCACTGCTGCTATCAAAGTCATTCGAAAGGGAAGGTTTAACAGAGCAAATTAAATGGAACTAAACGTTAACAGTCATATCATCAATGAGGCTATTTAGGCACAGCATTTGTAAAGTTGTCAACAGCTATTGTTTCAATTCAACCCAGAATTCAACTAAAAATAGACAATGCATATAGGCCTATATGTATAAGAATAGTCCAATTGTCTAAAATATATTTTTGTTTGAGATGGAGATATGAATCCATCATATCAATTATTAATTTGTCGACAACCTGGATATTGAATTGTGTTTGGTTGTCAACGCCTTTTGGCAAACTCCAAGTGGTGCCTTTTACTAAGGAGTGGCTTCCAAGCCCACAATTCACAATTCAATATCCAGGTTGTCGACCATCTTGCCGCTCTACCATAAAGGCCTGATTGGTGGAGTGCTGCAGAAATGGTTGTCCTTCTAGAAGGTTCTCCCATCAACAGAGGAATTATAGAGCTCTGTCAGAGTGACCATCGGGTTCTTAGTCACCTCCCTGACCAAAGCCCTTCTCCCCCGATTGCTCAGTTTGGCCGGGCGGCCAGCTCTAGGAAGACTCTTGGTGGTTCCAAACTTCTTGCATTTAAGAATGACAGAGGCCACTGTGTTCTTGGGGACCTTCAATGCTGCAGATATTTTTTGGTATCCTTCCCCAGATCTGTGCCTCAAAATAATGCTGTCTCGGAGCTCTACGGACAATTCCTTCGACGTCATGGCTTGGTTTTTTATCTGACATGCACTGTCAACTGTGGGACCTTATATAGACAGGTGTGTGCTTTTCCAAATCATGTCCAATCAATTGAATTTACCACCGGTGGACTCCAGTCAAGTTGTAGAAACATCTCAAGGATGATCAATGGAAACAGGATGCACCTGAGCTCAATTACGAATCTCGTAGCAAAGGGTCTGAATACTTAGGTAAATAAGGTATCTATTTTTTATTTTTAATACATTATGAAAATGTCTAAAAATCTGTTTTTGCTTTGTCATTATCGGGTATTGTGTATAGATTGACAAGGATTTTTTTTTCAAATTTAATACATTTTAGAATAAGGCTGTAACGTAACAAAATGTGGGAAAAGTCATGTGGTCTGAATACTTTCCGAAAGCAGTGTATGCCACATCACCTTTCAGATCAAGCACCGCTCGGTATCTCCAACCTTAAGAGACACCACTTCATCACTGTCCTGATGATGACTCATGGAATGCATTACTATTCGCTGGGTGAACAAAGATGGCCAAAGTGAAGATGACAGTAACATTCTGTGCTGTTTTCTATTGTTTATGAGGCAGTGTGAGCAGGATAGGCAACATCTCACTGGGACTTTGGTTTTCTAAATATTTTAATTACCGGATGAGTTCCCAGCTGAAGGACACGCACTTCTGACTCAGCACAACTGACAAGAATATTTCATATTTTCTCCGGACGCGTCTGTTTACTTCAAGATGGTTTATTTTCAAAGGGCAGACAGGCAGGCAGACAGGCAGGCAGGCAGACATAGAGGCAGGCTGGCAGGCAGGCAGACAGGCAGACAGAGAGGCAGGCAGACAGACAGGCAGGCAGACAGAGAGGCAGGCAGACAGGCAGGCAGGCAGGCAGCTGGATCATCCTAGTGTACCTTAGTCAACTGGATCGTCCTTAATCAAATCAAATTGTATTTGTCACATGCTTCGCAAACAACAAGAGTAGACTGACTTACTTATGGGCCCTTCCCAACAATGCAGAGAGAAAGAAAATAGAGAACTAATAGAAAAGTAACTAAACGTAATAATACCCAGCATACCTCAGTCAGTGTTTGCAGTACTGTACAGTCCAGTCCAGACCAGTTCAGACCAGTACAGTCCATACATGACTCCTTAGATTACATCTGTACAGTAAACTTCAGAGGTGACAGGGGAACTCAATCTGACAGGCCTCATCTCAGGCTATTTGCTCCTGAGCTGTCCAGGGCTTGCGATGCAGAAGACGCAGAGCCTCATGTAAACCAAGAAAGATGGAAGAAGACTAGCAGGAAGAGAATCAAGCAGCCAGGACACAAACACACAGTAATTAGGTGCACTGGCAGAGATATAAAGGAACGGAGACAATGTTAAAACACACCTAAATCACAAGCTCCGGTTGTGAACACTAATAATGTTCCTAAGGAGTAAGGAACCCTAAGGAGTTAACCAGACCCACAGTGTTACAGTATACAGCTAAAGAGAGAGTTGTTAAAGCTCAGGGCTGCTCATGGTCCACTAATCTGACGAATCATTCCTCATGAAAAACCATCAACAGGATCTTCACATGTTACTGCCTGGACATCCTGCCGCTCTAAGGGAATATTACCCCAGATCTAGACGCCACATACAGTCACTCCCCCAGTAACATCCTGATCAACTCAAGGTACATGCAGTGATTCCTGGCTCCATACATTGTTTACTGGGTTGCTAGCTGCAACGTAATGTTTGGGGCCCTTGCGCATCAATGACAAAGGCACCAAAACATGCAGAGAGTTATCCATATTTGGTAGATTGGGATAAACACTTTGTCACATTAAGCGAAGTTCAGCGAGAGCTGAGAATATAAAGGATGGACTGATGGGACAAAGCAAAGGGCCTTGATGTGTTGCTTTGGTAACAGAACCCAAACAGCAAAAAGCGGGTCCTTGTTAACCTAAAATGGCCCCAGGTTCACAGACTCTTAGAGACTGTCAAAACCAGTCTTGCATTAAAGCATGACACACACTTGGACGAGTTCTGAACTTGTGTGTTCCTACATTTTGGACTAACCTCTTCAAGGACACATTCGTGACTTAGACCACTTTCTCTCTCCACTTAACGCTGCAACAAAAAGTCTGCTCCCCTCTCTCCCTCCCTCCCTCACACTGCCAGCTTTAGCCTTTGAAGTGCTGGCTGAAATAAAGCACCTCCAAATATTTTCCACAGAGATTTTTTTTAGAAGGTGGACGGCTGACATTTCCCAGAAGGCTGATGTTAGCTGTGCCCGCTGGCAATGCCAGCGTCAGCCCGCCAGGCAAGTTAAAGTCATTATCAGACAGTTCAACAGGTCAACCAAGACACCAACTCTAGAACATTCACATACTGACCCTCATGACCTACCAAGTGCCACTACAAGACAAACTCAAGTTAAGCTGAAACTCATTCACCACTTAGGCAATAGATTTGGAATGTAGCAGCATGTACTGGTGACTTTGTACAGTAGGCTACAAATGGTCTAGGATCAGTTTATCCTCTGTGTGAGTGTAATATGGAGTTGATTAGCAGTGTAATTGGGATGATGGATGGGTTAAGTGTTGGTAACCGCATACACATTGTTCTCAGCTGACAGCCTCCCACCCACCCTGAGAGTGTTGGTGGACTGTGGGTGTGGCTGGGCTGTAGTTCGTCCATCACGGCCCCAGTAGCATCAGCGTGATAAGAGCCAGGAGCACTCCAAGGTGTTCTGGGAACTCTAGCAGGGTGTGAATTGCACCCCGGAAAAGAGGGGACTGTTCCACCTTGGCCACCATCATTAAGCCTTCACAATCCTTCTGCTCAAACAAGATGCAAATGAGGTCTCAAGTGGCCCTGAGTATTGACAGAACCAAATTGACTGGGCTTCTAATTTGCTATTCTATAGGTGCTGGGCTGGCATTCCCCTTTGGGAAGCAGGCATTTTCAACATGCCTGTTTCCTGCTTTTATTACATTAACACTCAAACATTTCCCATCAAAACAACGGTAGTCTAATTACTTTCTACTTAAAAAGATATGAACAAGGCTCATTGCTGCCTCCTATCCACAACTACAGTCAAATGCTGCATGTTAAAACAACTTGACTGGCAACTAAATAAAGAAAAGGACAACACTTTTTCCTAAAGGGACACACAATCCCACTCGGTATTATTATTTATTTTCTCTGTTTCAAATGTCTAGGGATCACTCTCTCAAATTCAACAGGTCTTTGGTCAACTAGCCTCTGGCTAATGCGAACATGCTTTGCTTTCATACTGGACTTCCAAGCAGAAAATATTGTGTTTGTTGTTGCAGTGCCTCATGTTTTGTATCCCCTGAGGTCCTTAAGCTTCTTAGTTATGCTAGATAATAGGTTCCATCTCCTAGAATCACCAGAGGTGGAAACACTGCATTTTCAGGGATTGCAGGACCCACTTCCCCCATGGAATGTCATTTCATACTAAGTCCTCAGGGTTAATGAGGCGGAGGCTGATAAGTCCTCAGGTTAATGGGTCTGAGGCTGATAAGTCCTCAGGTTAATGGGTTTGAGGCTGCTAGGTTCTCAGGTTAATGTGGCCGAGGCTGCTAAGTCCTCAGGTTAATGTGGCCGAGGCTGCTAAGTCCTCAGGTTAATGTGGCGAGGCTGCTAAGTCCTCAGGTTAATGTGGCCGTCCTCAGGTTAATGTGGCCGAGGCTGCTAAGTGAGGCTGCTAAGTCCTCAGGTTAATGGGTTTGGGGCTGCTAAGTCCTCAGGTTAATGTGGCCGAGGCTGCTAAGTCCTCAGGTTAATGTGGCCGAGGCTGCTAAGTCCTCAGGTTAATGTGGCCGAGGCTGCTAAGTCCTCAGGTTAATGTGGCCGAGGCTGCTAAGTCCTCAGGTTAATGTGGCCGAGGCTGCTAAGTCCTCAGTTAATGTGGCCAAGGCTGCTAAGTCCTCAGGTTAATGGGACTTAGGCTGACTGGACTGGAAAGAAAGTACAGGTTACAGCCACAGGTCAGACTACTAGTAAATTTCATAAAAGTGCCAATGCACATGACATACTCATACAATGACAATCCTAGGAATATCTAATATGTTAACACACAGTTTACAGTTCACCGTTTTATTGCCACAATCACACATCACAAGTACAGTGACAGGCTTAACTTGCAAGCTCTACCAACAGTGAAGTAATTAAATAGCATAACTAATTAAACCAGGTATATAATAAAGAAAACGGGAGAAATAAGAAATAAGCGAGGGAGCTATATACAGGGTCGGCTATATACAAGGGTCAGCTATAGTCATTGCCTAACACCTGCCCTCGCCGTTGTTAACAGAACTGCGGGAAAACAGTGCCCGACAGGTCGGGGCAAAGGACACAATCTACAGGTGTACCTGCTAGCTAGCTACCATCTTCTGTGGGGTTTATCAGCGGCTGGCAACAATATTTTTGTGCATTAACGCCACCTACTGTATTGCAGCATTGCCACCCCCACCTGTCCCAATTTAAGAATCGATCAATAGAAGTATAAAGAGGGGTTCCTGCAGATGCACAATCAACAGGCTTCGCATATTATTAAATGAGGCTACCCACTCATACACCACCTAGCATCTGACAATATAAATGGACAGAAGAGCAGTGGTGTGATGATGCGCGAAGGGGTTTGTGTTACTTACAAACGTTCTGCGTTCCTAGGTATTCCTTTTGGCACGGTCCTGAAGCCTTGACCCTGGCAATCCACATGAGATCCAGAGCAACTGCATTTGTGAGGACATCCATTCACCACGGCAGCGCACAGGAATCCGCACATCAGAACCCATATGCCCCAGTGATATGCCGTCCACTTCTCATGCACATTCGGTAGCATGGTATTCACCGTGGCAAAACTAGTATTTCAAACGAAAATAACGAAACACTAAAAAAATGTTTTTCTAAAAGTTGGAATCCCCAAAAGGTATACTCAACTATCTCGCAATAAAAGATAGTTGCAGTTAAATTAATTAAAGGCTAAAAGGTCCAGAACCTAATAATATGAATAGATCAAATCAGTTTCTCAAAGTTAAGTACCTTCCCAAACAAAATCGATGCGGAGTTGCGCTCATTCAAAGTCCGATGCGTGTTCTGCCTTTTTCTCACCATTGATACAAAACTGTACAAATATTAGAGAATGAAAAAAAATATTTAAAATGCAATTTCAAAACCATCTTCATTCAGATGCGTACGTCATTTCACTTATAACAATCTTCATCAGTAACCATCCCAAATGCTTCATAGAAAAAAAATCCAATAGACAATTAGTTTAGTACATAAAGTTTCAGATGTGATAACAGTTTCTCAGTTGTTGAGGTAACTCCAGCTAGTACGCATCACACAGTCCCATTCCAATTGATGCCATTTTGAAACAGAACTCCAGGGGAGCGAATGTAGGCTGCAGTCTGCGAGAAAACTCATACCTATTTCCAACCCCCAAATGCACCACTTCAGATTCCTACTGGTTCGCACTGCGTTGATGTCACTGTAAGCAGAAAATAAGTTCTTATTCTAACTTTTTTTAATGCCCCTCATGTGCACTTTACGATCAGTAAGTAAAATAATAAAGTCTATGGAATTTTGGAATGAGTTACAAGCAATGAGTTTGCAATTGATGAGTTACATGGAAAACATGAAGTTTCCATTTTAGGTCCAACACTTGTGTGCATGTGCAACTAACGGGACATGATCAGAGAAGGTTATATTTGTGGATTTTACCTAACGAGGTGATATAGCCTAGTGTACTTTTAAATTAGGCTATTTGTGCCCAGATACTGTGAATCTTCATTGGGAGTTTCTAGTAGCAGGGTGTTGTTAAAATAGAACTGGATATGACAATGCTTTTAGAATGACTTGAGTGACAACGGCAAGGACACCGCTTAAAAATAGTTATGAAGTAGCCTCTATATTAAGTTGAAGGCAGCAATGAAACAAAGAATGGTTGCCTACTTTCTCATTTTGCTGACCCAGGCTTTATCAAGTATTCTGACCATAAAAAGCAATTCCTTCAATTACTTATATCAATAGCAATAGGCCAGTATCTCAACTAAATTGAAATTGTTGTAAGAAAGTGGCCAAGAACTCACTTTCAATACTTTAGTTACAGTTTAGACTTGTGAAGGACTCACACAACTCTCATCCAGTCTTCACTGAGCAATCTCTGTCTTACTGTCATTTTGCAGCTGCAGTGCCCTCATCTGGTGTTAAAATGGACCAATAATTACATTTTAAACTAACCCTCTTTTCCCATTGAATTGTTGTATTTCAGACAATAGCTTACATGTTTTCTGACAGCTACAACCACAACTAACACAACATTTATGGATCTAGTCAAATCTGAACTTTGCATTGGTGGTTGATGATGGCCAATTTTGTAATAACTAGGAAATATCATTTTAATATCATATCAGGTTACACATTCAGATTAAAAGCAGACTAAAACAGAACATATTCTCATTTCTGCCAACACTATAGACAATCCTGAGTAGCCTCGAATTAGGCAGATGGGGCCAGCATCTGCATCAGACATTGGCTATCAGACTCTTCTTCCTTGCTCTCTGATAAAGCTCCACAGAGGAGACTTGTTTACCACACTGAGCAGATAATCAATTTACATTATTTTCAGTTAAGAGCAAATTGAGATGCTATTTATGACATCCTGGACCCCTCTCTCTGCCTCCATCCACACTCTACTTCTCCCCATTCCTCCCTTTCTCCCCCCTTTCCTCTTCCCACACTCTCTCTTTTCGCTCTATCTTTATTATATCAAGGTGTCTGGATAAAGCAGTGGGCCGGGGTCACACATCTACCCCTCTATCTGGGCCCAGATGCCAGTGGTTTGCAGATGCAGCTCCATGCCTCTCAGATCGAGGTGAAGTGTTAACTCATTCCTCCGTCTGGAGTCAGGGGCATATGGCTAAGCTGTGGACCATGTGTGCAGAGCTTTTACTGACACGCACATGTGCACACACGGCAGCGGTCACATAAATCAGGTGTGTGTGTGTGTTTAGGGAGCGGCTGAGAGGATTTACTGTCTTCTTCACCCTTTCCTCTTTCTAATCTCAGGGATGAGGAATGTTCTGTCGTTCCACCTGTGGATGAGTGTGGATAACAAGCATGGCGAGGACAGATATGCTCTACATGTTTCTCAGACAGCTATGGAGATCAGGAGGAACCAGGAGGACCCAGGAGGACCCAGGAGGAAGGACCCTGGAGGTTCAAGGCCACTTTCCTTCAGGGTCAGTCAAGCACTAACCAGTCCAGGCTGCACGATGTCCATGCCTGCCATGACTCGCTCTCTCCACAAACCACAAACAGAGCTAGGGCTCCCTTGAAGGTGTGGCGTACCCGTATGTGTGTGTTTGTGTGTGTGTGTGTGTGTGTGTGTGTGTGAGTGAGAGAGAGAGAGAGAGAGAGAGATAATTTGAGAGTATGTCGGAGGTTGCAGCCACTGGCAGATTTACCATGAGGTCTCACGTCATTAAGGGGCCTCATGAGCTGGGCATATACATATATATTTTCATTTAAACCCCCCAAAATATATTTCTCTGCTTGAGGCCCCCTGATGCTACGCTCATGGCATAATAAAAAAAATCCCTATCAAAATGTTTTGCATTGGCTGAGTCTCAAACCATCGCAACCTCCGATGTCAACCTGTGGAAGACACATTTCAGTTGAATGCATTCTGACTAGGTATCCCCTTTTCCCTTATCCTTTCTATATCTTTCTATATCTGCGGTGGAAGGTGACAGAGCTACCGCTGTGTTTGTCAGACCAGGAGACATCCCAAAAAAGGGTCTTCTCAAGAAAACATCTGTAGCGTCCGAACGGTTTAAGCTACACACTAATATGACCCCTCTTTGGAAAGATGAGACTCTCCGTATTGCTCGACGACCCCCACAAGTTTCCAGAGACTCGTCTGAAGGCAACCCAGCACCAGACAAAAAAAATGTATGGAAGTGAATATACAATTTTTGTCATTGTTGTTCAGAACCCACTGCCTGCAAGTTGTCATCAAGTTCGCTACCCCCACCCCGTTCTGCCCTGTATGGAGTTAGTTCGCACGCACCCGGTTGCACCTTTTACCAGTCTGCCCTGTACGGAGCTTTTTCCCAGTCTGCCCTGTACCGAGCTTTTTCCCAGTCTGCCCTGTACGGAGCTTTTTCCCAGTCTGCCCTGTACGGAGCTTTTTCCCAGTCTGCCCTGTACGGAGCTTTTTCCCAGTCTACCCTGTACGGATACCTTTTCCCAGTCTACCCTGTACGGATACCTTTTCCCAGTCTACCCTGTACGGATACCTTTTCCCAGTCTGCCCTGTACGGAGCTCTTTCCCAGTCTAACCTGTACGGAGCTCTTTCCCAGTCTGCCCTGTACAGAGCTTTTTCCCCAGTCTGCCCTGTACGGAGCTCCTCCCAGTCTGCCCTGTACGGAGCTCTTTTTGCCCTGTACAGAGCTTTTTCCCAGTCTGCCCTGTACGGAGCCTTTTTTCCCAGTCTGCCCTGTATGGAGCCTTTTTCCCAGTCTGCCCTGTATGGAACCTTTTTCCCAGTCTGCCCCATATGGAGCCTTTTTCCCAGTCTGCCCTGTACGGAGCTTTTTCCCAGTCTGCCCTGTACGGAGCTTGTTCCCAGTCTGCCCTGTATGGATACTTTGCCCAGTCTGCCCTGTATGGAGCCTTTTTACCAGTCTGCCCCATATGGAGCTTTTCCCAGTCTGCCCTGTACGGATACCTTTTTCCCAGTCTGCCCTGTACGGAGCCTTTTTCCCAGTCTGCCCTGTATGGAGCCTTTTTTCCGAGTCTGCCCTGTATGGAACCTTTTTCCCAGTCTGCCCCATATGGAGCCTTTTTCCCAGTCTGCCCTGTACGGAGCTTTTCCCCAGTCTGCCCTGTACGGAGCTTTTCCCAGTCTGCCCTGTACGGAGCTTGTTCCCAGTCTGCCCTGTATGGATACTTTTCCCAGTCTGCCCTGTATGGAGCCTTTTTCCCAGTCTGCCCCATATGGAGCTTTTTCCCAGTCTGCCCTCTACGGATACCTTTTCCCAGTCTGCCCTCTACGGAGCTTTTTCCCAGTCTGCCCTGTACGGATACCTTTTCCCAGTCTGCCCTGTACGGATACCTTCCCCAGTCTGCCCTGTACGGATACATTTTCCCAGTCTGCCCTGTACGGAGCTCTTTCCCAGTCTGCCCTGTACGGAGCTTTTTCCCAGTCTGCCCTGTACGGATACCTTCCCCAGTCTGCCCTGTACGGATACATTTTCCCAGTCTGCCCTGTACGGAGCTTTTCCCAGTCTGTCCCGGATACCTTTTCCCAGTCTGCCCTGTACGGAGCTTTTTCCCAGTCTGCCCTGTATGGATACCTTTTCCCAGTCTGCCCTGTTTGGATACTTTTCCCAGTCTGCCCTGTATGGATTTTTCCTAGTCTGCCCTGTTTGGATACTTTTCCCAGTCTGCCCTGTATGGAGCCTTTTTTCCCAGTCTGCCCTGTATGGAGCCTTTTCCCAGTCTGCCCTGTATGGAGCCTTTTTCCCAGTCTGCCCTGTATGGAGCCTTTTTCCAGTCTACCCTGTACGGAGCCTTTTTCCCAGTCTGCCCTGTATGGAGCCTTTTTCCCAGTCTGCCCTGTACGGAGCTCTTTCCCAGTCTGCCCTGTACGGAGCTCTTTCCCAGTCTGCCCTGTACGGAGCTCTTTCCCAGTCTGCCCTGTACGGAGCTTTTTCCCAGTCTGCCCTGTACGGAGCTTTTTCCCCAGTCTGCCCTGTATGGATACTTTTCCCAGTCTGCCCCGTATGGAGCCTTTTTTCCCAGTCTACCCTGTATGGATACTTTTCACAGTCTGCCCTCTACGGAGCTTTTTCCCGGTCTGCCCTGTACGGATACCTTTTCCCAGTCTGCCCTGTACGGATACCTTTCCCAGTCTGCCCTGTACGGATACCTTTTCCCAGTCTGCCCTGTACGGAGCTTTTCCTAGTCTGCCCTGTACGGAGCTTGTTCCCAGTCTGCCCCGTATGGAGCCTTTTTTCCCAGTCTGCCCTGTATGGAGCCTTTTTTCCCAGTCTTCCCTGTACGGAGCCTTTTTCCCAGTCTGCCCTGTATGGAGCTTTTTACCCAGTCTACCCTGTACGGAGCCTTTTTCCCCATCTGCCCTGTATGGAGCCTTTTTCCCAGTCTGCCCTGTATGGATACTTTTCCCAGTCTGCCCTGTATGGATACTTTCCCAGTCTGCCCTGTATGGATACTTTCCCAGTCTGCCCCGTATGGAGCCTTTTTCCCAGTCTGCCCTGTATGGATACCTTCCCAGTGTGCCCTGTATGGAGCCTTTTTTTCCCAGTCTGCCCTGTATGGAGCCTTTTTCCCAGTCTTCCCTGTACGGAGCCTATTTCCCGTCTGCCCTGTCGGAGCCTTTTTCCCAGTCTGCCCTGTACGGAGCCTTTTTACCAGTCTGCCCTGTACGGAGCCTTTTTTTTTTCCCAGTCTGCCCTGTACGGATACTTTTCCCAGTCTGCCCTGTATGGAGCTTTTTCCCAGTCTGCCCTGTACGGAGCTCTTCCCCAGTCTACCCTGTACGGAGCTCTTTCCCAGTCTGATCTGTACGGAGCTCTTTCCCAGTCTGCCCTGTATGGAGCTCTTTCCCAGTCTGCCCTGTACGGAGCTCTTACCCAGTTTGCCCTGTACGGAGCTCTTTCCCAGTCTGCCCTGTACGGATACGTTTCCCCAGTCTGCCCCATACGGAGCCTTTTGCCCAGTCTGCCCTGTATGGAGCCTTTTTCCCAGTCTGCCCTGTATGGAGCCTTTTTCCCAGTCTGCCCCATATGGAGCCTTTTTTTTCCCAGTCTGCCCCATATGTAGCCTTTTTCCCAGTCTGCCCCATATGGAGCCTTTTTCCCAGTCTGCCCCGTATGGAGCCTTTTTCCCAGTCTGCCCCGTATGGAGCCTTTTTTTTCCCAGTCTGCCCTGTATAGAGCCTTTTTCCCAGTCTGCCCTCTATGGAGCCTTTTTCCCAGTCTGCCCTGTATGGAGCCTTTTTTCCCAGTCTGCCCTGTATGGAGCTTTTTCCCAGTCTGCCCTGTATGGAGCCTTTTTCCCAGTCTGCCCTGTACGGAGCTTCTCCCCAGTCTGCCCTGTACGGAGCTTTTTCCCAGTCTGCCCCGTATGGAGCCTTTTACCCAGTCTGCCCTGTATAGAGCCTTTTCCCAGTCTGCCCTGTTTGGATACTTTCCCAGTCTGCGCTGTATGGAGCCTTTTATCCCAGTCTGCCCTGTATGGATACTTTCCCAGTCTGCCCTGTATGGATAATTTCCCAGTCTGCCCTGTATGGATACTTTCCCAGTCTGCCCTGTATGGATACCTTTTCCCAGTCTGCCCCATATGGAGCCTTTTTCCCAGTCTGCCCTGTATGGAACCTTTTTCCCAGCCTGCCCCATATGGAGCCTTTTTTCCCAGTCTGCCCTGTACAGAGCTTTTTCCCAGTCTGCCCTGTACGGATACCTTTTCCCAGTCTGCCCTGTATGGAGCCTTTTTCCCAGTCTGCCCCATATGGAGCTTTTTCCCAGTCTGCCCTGTACGGATACCTTTTCCCAGTCTGCCCTGTACGGAGCTTTTTCCCAGTCTTCCCTGTACGGATACCTTTTCCGAGTCTGCCCTGTACGGAGCTTTTTCCCAGTCTGCCATGTACGGATACCTTTTCCCAGTCTGCCCTCTACGGAGCTTTTTCCCAGTCTGCCCTGTACGGATACCTTTCCCAGTCTGCCCTGTACGGATACCTTCCCCAGTCTGCCCTGTACGGATACCTTTCCCAGTCTGCCCTGTACGGAGCTTTTTCCCAGTCTGCCCTGTATGGATACCTTCCCAGTGTGCCCTGTATGGATCCTTTTTTTCCCAGTCTGCCCTGTATGGAGCCTTTTTCCCAGTCTTCCCTGTACGGAGCCTTTTTCCCAGTCTGCCCTGTCTGGAGCCTTTTTTCCAGTCTACCCTGTACGGAGCCTTTTTCCCAGTCTGCCCTGTACGGAGCCTTTTTCCCCGTCTGCCCTGTACGGAGCCTTTTTCCCAGTCTGCCCTGTATGGATACTTTTCCCAGTCTGCCCTGTACGGATACCTTCCCCAGTCTGCCCTGTACGGATACCTTTCCCAGTCTGCCCTGTACGGAGCTTTTTCCCAGTCTGCCCTGTATGGATACTTTCCCAGTCTGCCCTGTATGGATACCTTCCCAGTCTGCCCTGTATGGAGCCTTTTTTCCCAGTCTGCCCTGTATGGGGCCTTTTTCCCAGTCTTCCCTGTACGGAGCCTTTCCCAGTCTGCCCTGTATGGAGCCTTTTTCCCAGTCTACCCTGTACGGAGCCTTTTCCCAGTCTGCCCTCTACGGAGCCTTTTTCCCAATCTGCCCTGTACGGAGCTCTTTCCCAGTCTGCCCTGTACGGAGCTCTTTCCCAGTCTGCCCTGTACGGAGCTTTTTCCCCAGTCTGCCCTGTATGGATACTTTCCCAGTCTGCCCCGTATGGAGCCTTTTTTCCCAGTCTGCCCTGTATGGAGCCTTTTTTCCCAGTCTGCCCTGTATGGAGCCTTTTTCCCAGTCTTCCCTGTACGGAGCCTTTTTTCCCAGTCTGCCCTTTATGGAGCCTTTTTCCCAGTCTACCCTGTACGGAGCCTTTTTCCCCAGTCTGCCCTGTACGGAGCCTTTTTCCCAGTCTGCCCTGTACGGAGCTCTTTCCCAGTCTGCCCTGTACGGAGCTCTTTCCCAGTCTGCCCTGTACGGAGCTTTTTCCCCAGTCTGCCCTGTATGGATACTTTTCCCAGTCTGCCCTGTATGGATACTTTCCCCGTCTGCCCTGTATGGATACTTTTCCCAGTCTGCCCCGTATGGAGCCTTTTTTCCCAGTCTGCCCTGTATGGATACCTTCCCAGTCTGCCCTGTATGGAGCCTTTTTTCCCAGTCTACCCTGTACGGAGCCTTTTTCCCAGTCTGCCCTGTACGGAGCCTTTTTCCCAGTCTGCCCTGTCTGGAGCCTTTTTCCCAGTCTACCCTGTACGGAGCCTTTTTTCCCAGTCTGCCCTGTACGGAGCCTTTTTCCCCGTCTGCCCTGTACGGAGCCTTTTTCCCAGTCTGCCCTGTATGGATACTTTTCCCAGTCTGCCCTGTATGGATACTTTCCCAGTCTGCCCTGTACGGATACCTTCCCCAGTCTGCCCTGTACGGATACCTTTCCCAGTCTGCCCTGTACGGAGCTTTTTCCCAGTCTGCCCTGTACGGAGCTTGTTCCCAATCTGCCCTGTATGGATACTTTCCCAGTCTGCCCTGTATGGATACTTTTCCCAGTCTGCCCCGTATGGAGCCTTTTTTCCCAGTCTGCCCTGTATGGATACCTTCCCAGTCTGCCCTGTATGGAGCCTTTTTCCCAGTCTGCCCTGTATGGGGCCTTTTTCCCAGTCTGCCCTGTATGGAGCCTTTTCCCAGTCTGCCCTGTATGGAGCCTTTTTCCCAGTCTACCCTGTACGGAGCCTTTTTCCCAGTCTGCCCTCTACGGAGCCTTTTTCCCAATCTGCCCTGTACGGAGCTCTTTCCCAGTCTGCCCTGTATGGAGCTCTTTCCCAGTCTGCCCTGTACGGAGCTTTTTCCCCAGTCTGCCCTGTATGGATACTTTTTCCCAGTCTGCCCTGTATGGAGCCTTTTTCCCAGTCTGCCCTGTATGGATACCTTTTTCCCAGTCTGCCCCTGTATGGAGCCTTTTTTTCTCAGTCTGCCCTGTATGGATACCTTCCCAGTCTGCCCTGTATGGAGCCTTTTTTCCCAGTCTGCCCTGTATGGGGCCTTTTTTTCCCAGTCTTCCCTGTACGGAGCCTTTCCCAGTCTGCCCTGTATGGAGCCTTTTTCCCAGTCTACCCTGTATGGAGCCTTTTTTTTCCCAGTCTGCCCCTATGGAGCCTTTTTCCCAATCTGCCCTGTACGGAGCTCTTTCCCAGTCTGCCCTGTATGGAGCTTTTCCCAGTCTGCCCCGGAGCTTTTTCCCCAGTCTGCCCTGTATGGATCTTTCCCAGTATGGAGCCTTTTTTCCCAGTCTGCCCTGTATGGAGCCTTTTTCCCAGTCTGCCCTGTATGGAGCCTTTTTTTTCCCAGTCTTCCCTGTACGGAGCCTTTTTTTCCCAGTCTGCCCTTTATGGAGCCTTTTTTTCCCAGTCTACCCTGTACGGAGCCTTTTTTCCCAGTCTGCCCTGTACGGAGCCTTTTTCCCAGTCTGCCCTGTACGGAGCTCTTTCCCAGTCTGCCCTGTACGGAGCTCTTTTCCCAGTCTGCCCTGTACGGAGCTTTTTCCCCAGTCTGCCCTGTATGGATACTTTTCCCAGTCTGCCCTGTATGGATACTTTCCCAGTCTGCCCTGTATGGATACTTTTCCCAGTCTGCCCTGTATGGAGCCTTTTTTTTCCCAGTCTGCCCTGTATGGATACCTTCCCTGTGCCCTGTATGGAGCCTTTTTTCCCAGTCTGCCCTGTATGGAGCCTTTTTCCCAGTCTTCCCTGTACGGAGCCTTTTTCCCAGTCTGCCCTGTCTGGAGCCTTTTTCCCAGTCTACCCTGTATGGAGCCTTTTTTCCCAGTCTGCCCTGTACGGAGCCTTTTTCCCAGTCTGCCCTGTACGGAGCCTTTTTCCCAGTCTGCCCTGTATGGATACTTTTCCCAGTCTGCCCTGTATGGATACTTTCCCAGTCTGCCCTGTATGGATTTTCCCCAGTCTGCCCTGTATGGATACCTTTCCCAGTCTGCCCTGTACGGAGCTTTTTCCCAGTCTGCCCTGTACGGAGCTTGTTCCCAGTCTGCCCTGCCCTTTCCCAGTCTGCCCTGTATGGATACTTTTCCCAGTCTGCCCTGTATGGAGCCTTTTTTCCCAGTCTGCCCTGTATGGATAGCCTTTTTCCCAGTCTGCCCTGTATGGAGCCTTTTTTCCCAGTCTGCCCTGTATGGAGCCTTTTTCCCAGTCTGCCCTGTATGGAGCCTTTTCCAGTCTGCCCCTATGGAGCCTTTTTTTTCCCAGTCTGCCCTGTACGGAGCTTTTTTCCCAGTCTGCCCTGTATGGAGCTCTTTTTCCCAGTCTGCCCTGTACGGAGCCTTTTTCCCAGTCTGCCCTGTATGGATACTTTTTCCCAGTCTGCCCTGCCTTTTTTCCCAGTCTGGATGGAGCCTTTTTCCCAGTCTGCCCTGTATGGAGCCTTTTTCCCAGTCTTCCCTGTACGGAGCCTTTTTCCCAGTCTGCCCTGTATGGAGCCTTTTTCCCAGTCTACCCTGTACGGAGCCTTTTTCCCAGTCTGCCCTGTACGGAGCCTTTTTCCCAGTCTGCCCTGTACGGAGCTCTTTTCCCAGTCTCTACGGAGCTCTTTCCCAGTCTGCCCTGTACGGAGCTTTTTCCCAGTCTGCCCTGTATGGATACTTTTCCCAGTCTGCCCTGTATGGATACTTTCCCCAGTCTGCCCTGTATGGATACTTTTTCCCAGTCTGCCCTGTATGGAGCCTTTTTCCCAGTCTGCCCTGTATGGATACCTTTTTTCCCAGTCTGCCTTTTTCCCAGTCTTCCCTGACGGAGCCTTTTTCCCAGTCTGCCCTGTCTGGAGCCTTTTTCCCAGTCTGCCCTGTATGGAGCCTTTTTCCCAGTCTGCCCTGTACGGAGCCTTTTTTCCCAGTCTGCCCTGGAGCCTTTTTCCCAGTCTGCCCTGTATGGAGCCTTTTTCCCAGTCTGCCCTGTATGGAGCCTTTTTTCCCAGTCTGCCCTGTCTTTTTCCCAGTCTGCCCTTTTTCCCAGTCTGCCCTGTACGGAGCCTTTTCCCAGTCTGCCCTGTATGGAGCTTTTTCCCAGTCTGCCCTGTATGGAGCCTTTTTCCCAGTCTGCCCTGTATGGAGCTTTTTCCCAGTCTGCCCTGTATGGAGCCTTTTTTTTCCCAGTCTGCCCTGTATGGAGCCTTTTTTCCCAGTCTGCCCTGTATGGAGCCTTTTTCCCAGTCTGCCCTGTATGGAGCCTTTTTTCCCAGTCTGGTATGGAGCCTTTTTTTCCCAGTCTGCCCTGTATGGAGCCTTTTTTCCCAGTCTGCCCTGTATGGAGCTTTTTCTGCCCCAGTCTGCCCTGTATGGGAGCCTTTTTCCAGTCAGTCTTTTTCCCAGTCTGCCCTGTATGGAGCCTTTTTCCCAGTCTGCCCTGTATGGAGCCTTTTTCCCAGTCTGCCCTGTACGGAGCCTTTTTTCCCAGTCTGCCCTGTACGGAGCCTTTTTCCCAGTCTGCCCTGTACGGAGCTTTTTCCCAGTCTGCCCTGTACGGAGCTCTTTTCCCAGTCTGCCCTGTACGGAGCTTTTTCCCCAGTCTGCCCTGTATGGATACTTTTCCCAGTCTGCCCTGTATGGATACTTTTTCCCCAGTCTGCCCTGTATGGATACTTTTTCCCAGTCTGCCCCTGTATGGAGCCTTTTTTCCCAGTCTGCCCTGTATGGATACCTTCCCTGCCCTGTATGGAGCCTTTTTTTTTCCCAGTCTGCCCTGTATGGAGCCTTTTTTCCCAGTCTGCCCTGTACGGAGCCTTTTTCCCAGTCTGCCCTGTCTGGAGCCTTTTTTTCCCAGTCTACCCTTACGGAGCCTTTTTCCCAGTCTGCCCTGTACGGAGCCTTTTTTCCCAGTCTGCCCTGTACGGAGCCTTTTTCCCAGTCTGCCCTGTATGGATACTTTTCCCAGTCTGCCCTGTATGGATACTTTTTTCCCAGTCTGCCCTGTTGGATAGCCTTTTCCCCAGTCTGCCCTGTACGGAGCCTTTTTCCCAGTCTGCCCTGTACGGAGCTTTTTCCCAGTCTGCCCTGTACGGAGCCTTTTTCCCAGTCTGCCCTGTATGGAGCCTTTTTCCCAGTCTGCCCTGTATGGAGCCTTTTTTCCCAGTCTGCCCTGTTTTTCCGGAGCCTTTTTCCCAGTCTGCCCTGTATGGATACTTTTCCCAGTCTGCCCTGTATGGATACTTTTTCCCAGTCTGCCCTGTACGGATACCTTTCCCCAGTCTGCCCTGTATGGATACCTTTTTCCCAGTCTGCCCTGTACGGAGCTTTTTCCCAGTCTGCCCTGTACGGAGCTTTTTCCCAGTCTGCCCTGTATGGATACTTTTCCCAGTCTGCCCTGTATGGATACTTTTCCCAGTCTGCCCTGTATGGATTTTTTTTCCCAGTCTGCCCTGTATGGATACCTTTTTTCCCAGTCTGCCCTGTATGGAGCCTTTTTTCCCAGTCTGCCCTGTATGGAGCCTTTTTCCCAGTCTTCCCTGTACGGAGCCTTTTTCCCAGTCTGCCCTGTATGGAGCCTTTTTCCCAGTCTACCCTGTACGGAGCCTTTTTCCCAGTCTGCCCTGTACGGAGCCTTTTTCCCAATCTGCCCTGTACGGAGCTCTTTCCCAGTCTGCCCTGTATGGAGCTCTTTCCCAGTCTGCCCTGTACGGAGCTTTTTCCCCAGTCTGCCCTGTATGGATACTTTCCCAGTCTGCCTTTTTTCCCAGTCTGGATAGCCTTTTTTCCCAGTCTGCCCTGTATGGAGCCTTTTTCCCAGTCTGCCCTGTACGGAGCTTTTTTCCCAGTCTGCCCTGTATGGAGCCTTTTTCCCAGTCTGCCCTGTACGGAGCCTTTTTCCCAGTCTGCCCTGTATGGAGCCTTTTTCCCAGTCTGCCCTACGGAGCTCTTTCCCAGTCTGCCCTGTATGGAGCTTTTCCCAGTCTGCCCTGTATGGAGCTTTTTCCCCAGTCTGCCCTGTATGGATACTTTTTCCCAGTCTGCCCTTTTTTCCCAGTCTGCCCTGTATGGAGCCTTTTTCCCAGTCTGCCCTGTATGGAGCCTTTTTCCCAGTCTTCCCTGTACGGAGCCTTTTTTCCCAGTCTGCCCTGTATGGAGCCTTTTTTTCCCAGTCTACCCTGTACGGAGCCTTTTTTCCCCAGTCTGCCCTGTACGGAGCCTTTTTCCCAGTCTGCCCTGTACGGAGCTCTTTCCCAGTCTGCCCTGTACGGAGCTCTTTCCCAGTCTGCCCTGTACGGAGCTTTTTCCCCAGTCTGCCCTGTATGGATACTTTTCCCAGTCTGCCCTGTATGGATACTTTCCCCGTCTGCCCTGTATGGATACTTTTCCCAGTCTGCCCGTATGGAGCCTTTTTTTTCCCAGTCTGCCCTGTATGGATACCTTCCCAGTCTGCCCTGTATGGAGCCTTTTTTTCCCAGTCTTCCCTGTACGGAGCCTTTTTCCCAGTCTGCCCTGTCTGGAGCCCTTTTTCCCAGTCTACCCTGTACGGAGCCTTTTTCCCAGTCTGCCCTGTACGGAGCTTTTTTCCCCGTCTGCCCTGTATGGAGCCTTTTTCCCAGTCTGCCCTGTATGGAGCCTTTTTCCCAGTCTGCCCTGTATGGAGCCTTTTTTCCCAGTCTGCCCCATACTGAGCCTTTTTACCCAGTCTGCCCTGTATGGAGCCTTTTCCCAGTCTGCCCTGTATGGAGCCTTTTCCCAGTCTGCCACATATGGAGCCTTTTTCCCAGTCTGCCCCATATGTAGCCTTTTTTCCAGTCTGCCCCATATGGAGTTTTTTTTCCCAGTCTGCCCTGTATGGAGCCTTTTTTTTCCCAGTCTGCCCCGTATGGAGCCTTTTTCCCAGTCTGCCCTGTATAGAGCCTTTTTCCCAGTCTGCCCTGTATGGAGCCTTTTTCCCAGTCTGCCCTGTATGGAGGCTTTTTTCCCAGTCTGCCCTGTATGGAGCCTTTTTTTTCCCAGTCTGCCCTGTATGGAGCCTTTTTCCCAGTCTGCCCTGTATGGAGCTTCTCCCCAGTCTGCCCTGTACGGAGCTTTTTCCCAGTCTGCCCTGTATGGAGCCTTTTTTTTCCCCGTCTGCCCTGTACGGAGCCTTTTTTTCCCAGTCTGCCCTGTACGGAGCCTTTTTTCCCAGTCTGCCCTGTACGGAGCCTTTTTACCAGTCTGCCCTGTACGGAGCCTTTTCACCAGTCTGCCCTGTACGGACCCTTTTTTTCCCAGTCTGCCCTGTACGGATACTTTTTCCCAGTCTGCCCTGTATGGAGCTTTTTCCAGTCTGCCCTGTACGGAGCTCTTCCCCAGTCTGCCCTGTACGGAGCTTTCCCAGTCTGCCCTGTACGGAGCTCTTTCCCAGTCTGCCCTGTACGGAGCTTTTTCCCAGTCTGCCCTGTACGGAGCTTTTCCCAGTCTGCCCTGTACGGAGCTTTTCCCCAGTCTGCCCTGTACGGATACGTTTCCCCAGTCTGCCCCATACGGAGCCTTTTCCCAGTCTGCCCTGTATGGAGCCTTTTTCCCAGTCTGCCCCATATGGAGCCTTTTTCCCAGTCTGCCCCATATGGAGCCTTTTTTCCCATTCTGCCCCGTATGGAGCCTTTTTCCCAGTCTGCCCCGTATGGAGCCTTTTTCCCAGTCTGCCCTGTATAGAGCCTTTTTCCCAGTCTGCCCTGTATGGAGCCTTTTGCCCAGTCTGCCCTGTATGGAGCCTTTTTCCCAGTCTGCCCTGTATGGAGCCTTTTTTTTCCCAGTCTGCCCTGTATGGAGCCTTTTTCCCAGTCTTCCCTGTACGGAGCCTTTTTTCCCAGTCTGCCCTGTATGGAGCCTTTTTCCCAGTCTACCCTGTACGGAGCCTTTTTCCCCAGTCTGCCCTGTACGGAGCCTTTTTCCCAGTCTGCCCTGTACGGAGCTCTTTCCCAGTCTGCCCTGTACGGAGCTCTTTCCCAGTCTGCCCTGTACGGAGCTTTTTCCCAGTCTGCCCTGTATGGATACTTTTCCCAGTCTGCCCTGTATGGATACTTTCCCCGTCTGCCCTGTATGGATACTTTTCCCAGTCTGCCCCGTATGGAGCCTTTTTTCCCAGTCTGCCCTGTATGGATACCTTCCCAGTCTGCCCTGTATGGAGTATTTTTCCCAGTCTGCCCTGTATGGGGCCTTTTTCCCAGTCTTCCTGTACGGAGCCTTTTCCCAGTCTGCCCTGTATGGAGCCTTTTTCCCAGTCTACCCTGTACGGAGCCTTTTTCCCAGTCTGCCCTCTACGGAGCCTTTTTTCCCAATCTGCCCTGTACGGAGCTCTTTCCCAGTCTGCCCTGTACGGGAGTCTGCCCTTCCCAGTCTGCCCTGTATGGAGCCTTTTTCCCAGTCTGCCCTGTATGGGCTTTTTCCCAGTCTGCCCTGTATGGAGCTCTTTCCCAGTCTCTTTCCCAGTCTGCCCTGTACGGAGCTTTTTCCCAGTCTGCCCTGTATGGATACTTTTCCCAGTCTGCCCTGTATGGATACTTTCCCCGTCTGCCCTGATGGATACTTTTCCCAGTCTGCCCTGTATGGAGCCTTTTTTTCCCAGTCTGCCCTGTATGGATACCTTCCCAGTGTGCCCTGTATGGAGCCTTTTTTTTCCCAGTCTGCCCTGTATGGAGCCTTTTTCCCAGTCTTCCCTGTACGGAGCCTTTTTCCCAGTCTGCCCTGTCTGGAGCCTTTTTCCCAGTCTACCCTGTACGGAGCCTTTTTTCCCAGTCTGCCCTGTACGGAGCCTTTTTCCCCATCTGCCCTGTACGGAGCCTTTTTCCCAGTCTGCCCTGTATGGATACTTTTCCCAGTCTGCCCTGTATTTATACTTTCCCAGTCTGCCCTGTACGGATTTCCCCAGTCTGCCCTGTATGGATACCTTTCCCAGTCTGCCCTGTATGGAGCTTTTTCCCAGTCTGCCCTGTATGGAGCTTTTCCCAGTCTGCCCTGTATGGATACTTTCCCAGTCTGCCCTGTATGGATTTCCCAGTCTGCCCTGTATGGAGCCTTTTTCCCAGTCTGCCCTGTATGGAGCCTTTTTCCCAGTCTGCCCTGTATGGAGCCTTTTTCCCAGTCTGCCCTGTATGGAGCTTTTTTTCCCAGTCTGCCCTGTATGGAGCCTTTTTCCCAGTCTGCCCTGTACGGAGCCTTTTTCCCAGTCTGCCCTGTACGGAGCTCTTTCCCAGTCTGCCCTGTACGGAGCTCTTTCCCAGTCTGCCCTGTACGGAGCTTTTTCCCCAGTCTGCCCTGTATGGATACTTTTCCCAGTCTGCCCTGTATGGATACTTTCCCCTGTCTGCCCTGTATGGATACTTTTCCCAGTCTGCCCCGTATGGAGCCTTTTTTCCCAGTCTGCCCTGTATGGATACCTTCCCAGTGTGCCCTGTATGGAGCCTTTTTTTTCCCAGTCTGCCCTGTATGGAGCCTTTTTCCCAGTCTTCCCTGTACGGAGCCTTTTTCCCAGTCTGCCCTGTCTGGAGCCTTTTTCCAGTCTACCCTGTACGGAGCCTTTTCCCCAGTCTGCCCTGTACGGAGCCTTTTTCCCGTCTGCCCTGTATGGAGCCTTTTTCCCAGTCTGCCCTGTATGGAGCCTTTTTCCCAGTCTGCCCTGTATGGAGCCTTTTTTCCCAGTCTGCCCTGTATGGAGCTTCTCCCCAGTCTTTCCCAGTCTGCCCCATACTGAGCCTTTTTCCCAGTCTGCCCTGTATGGAGCCTTTTCCCAGTCTGCCCTGTATGGAGCCTTTTCCCAGTCTGCCCCATATGGAGCCTTTTTCCCAGTCTGCCCCATATGTAGCCTTTTTTTCCAGTCTGCCCCATATGGAGCCTTTTTTCCCAGTCTGCCCCGTATGGAGCCTTTTTTCCCAGTCTGCCCTGTATGGAGCCTTTTTCCCAGTCTGCCCTGTATAGAGCCTTTTTCCCAGTCTGCCCTGTATGGAGCCTTTTTCCCAGTCTGCCCTGTATGGAGGCTTTTTCCCAGTCTGCCCTGTATGGAGCCTTTTTTCCCAGTCTGCCCTGTATGGAGCCTTTTTTCCCAGTCTGCCCTGTACGGAGCCTTTTTCCCAGTCTGCCCTGGAGCCTTTTTCCCAGTCTACCCTGTATGGAGCCTTTTTCCCAGTCTGCCCTGTACGGAGCCTTTTTTCCCAGTCTGCCCTGTACGGAGCCTTTTTCCCAGTCTGCCCTGTATGGAGCTTTTTCCCAGTCTGCCCTGTACGGAGCTTTTCCCAGTCTGCCCCCTTTTTCCCAGTCTGCCCTGTATGGAGCCTTTTTTCCCAGTCTGCCCTGTATGGAGCCTTTTTTCCCAGTCTGCCCTGTATGGAGCCTTTTTCCCAGTCTGCCCTGTACGGAGCTTTTCCCAGTCTGCCCTGTATGGAGCCTTTTTCCCAGTCTGCCCTGTACGGAGCCTTTTTCCCAGTCTGCCCCTACGGAGCCTTTTTTCCCAGTCTGCCCTGTACGGAGCTCTTTCCCAGTCTGCCCTGTATGGAGCTCTTTTCCCAGTCTGCCCTGTACGGAGCTTTTTCCCAGTCTGCCCTGTATGGAGCCTTTTCCCAGTCTGCCCTGTATGGAGCCTTTTTCCCAGTCTGCCCTGTATGGAGCCTTTTTTCCCAGTCTGCCCTGTATGGAGCCTTTTTCCCAGTCTGCCCTGTACGGAGCCTTTTTTCCCAGTCTGCCCTGTATGGAGCCTTTTTTCCCAGTCTACCCTGTATGGAGCCTTTTTCCCAGTCTGCCCTGTACGGAGCCTTTTTCCCAGTCTGCCCTGTACGGAGCTCTTTCCCAGTCTGCCCTGTACGGAGCTCTTTCCCAGTCTGCCCTGTACGGAGCTTTTTCCCCAGTCTGCCCTGTATGGATACTTTTCCCAGTCTGCCCTGTATGGAGCCTTTTTTCCCAGTCTGCCCTGTATGGATACTTTTTCCCAGTCTGCCCCGTATGGAGCCTTTTTTCCCAGTCTGCCCTGTATGGATACCTTCCCAGTCTGCCCTGTATGGAGCCTTTTTCCCAGTCTGCCCTGTACGGAGCCTTTTTCCCAGTCTGCCCTGTCTGGAGCCTTTTTCCCAGTCTGCCCTGTATGGAGCCTTTTTTCCCAGTCTGCCCTGTATGGAGCTTTTTCCCAGTCTGCCCTGTATGGAGCCTTTTTCCCAGTCTGCCCTGTATGGAGCCTTTTTTTCCCAGGAGCCTTTTTCCCAGTCTGCCCCATACTGAGCCTTTTTTCCCAGTCTGCCCTGTATGGAGCCTTTTCCCAGTCTGCCCTGTATGGAGCCTTTTCCCAGTCTGCCCATATGGAGCCTTTTTCCCAGTCTGCCCCATATGGAGCCTTTTTCCCAGTCTGCCCTGTATGGAGCCTTTTTTCCCAGTCTGCCCTGTATGGAGCCTTTTTCCCAGTCTGCCCCTGTATGGAGCCTTTTTCCCAGTCTGCCCTGGAGCCTTTTTCCCAGTCTGCCCTGTATGGAGCCTTTTCCCAGTCTGCCCTGTATGGAGCTTTTTTCCCAGTCTGCCCTGTATGGAGCCTTTTTTCCCAGTCTGCCCTGTATGGAGCCTTTTTTCCCAGTCTGCCCTGTATGGAGCTTCTCCCCAGTCTGCCCTGTATGGATGGAGCCTTTTTTCCCAGTCTGCCCTGTATGGAGCCTTTTTTCCCAGTCTGCCCTGTACGGAGCCTTTTTTCCCAGTCTGCCCTGTACGGAGCCTTTTTCCCAGTCTGCCCTGTACGGACCCTTTTTTTTCCCAGTCTGCCCTGTACGGATACTTTTTCCCAGTCTGCCCTGTATGGAGCTTTTCCCAGTCTGCCCTGTATGGAGCTTTTCCCAGTCTGCCCTGTATGGAGCTTTTTCCCAGTCTGCCCTGTATGGAGCCTTTTTTCCCAGTCTGCCCTGTATGGATACCTTCCCAGTGTGCCCTGTATGGAGCCTTTTTCCCAGTCTGCCCTGTATGGAGCCTTTTTCCCAGTCTTCCCTGTACGGAGCCTTTTCCCAGTCTGCCCTGTCTGGAGCCTTTTTCCCAGTCTACCCTGTACGGAGCCTTTTTCCCAGTCTGCCCTGTACGGAGCCTTTTTCCCAGTCTGCCCTGTATGGAGCCTTTTTCCCAGTCTGCCCTGTATGGAGCCTTTTCCCAGTCTGCCCTGTATGGAGCCTTTTTTCCCAGTCTGCCCTGTACGGAGCTTTCCCCAGTCTGCCCTGTACGGATACCTTTTCCCCAGTCTGCCCTGTACGGAGCCTTTTTCCCAGTCTGCCCTGTATGGAGCCTTTTCCCAGTCTGCCCTGTATGGAGCCTTTTCCCAGTCTGCCCTGTATGGATTTTTCCCAGTCTGCTGTATATGTAGCCTTTTTCCAGTCTGCCCCATATGGAGCCTTTTTTCCCAGTCTGCCCTGTATGGAGCCTTTTTCCCAGTCTGCCCTGTATGGAGCCTTTTTCCCAGTCTGCCCTGTATGGAGCCTTTTTCCCAGTCTGCCCTGTATGGAGCCTTTTTCCCAGTCTGCCCTGTATGGAGCCTTTTTCCCAGTCTGCCCTCTACGGAGCCTTTTTCCCAGTCTGCCCTGTACGGAGCTCTTTTTCCCAGTCTGCCCTGTATGGAGCTCTTTCCCAGTCTGCCCTGTACGGAGCTTTTTCCCCAGTCTGCCCTGTATGGATACTTTTCCCAGTCTGCCCTGTATGGAGCCTTTTTTTCCCAGTCTGCCCTGTATGGAGCCTTTTTTCCCAGTCTGCCCTGTATGGAGCCTTTTTCCCAGTCTTCCCTGTACGGAGCCTTTTTTCCCAGTCTGCCCTGTATGGAGCCTTTTTCCCAGTCTACCCTGTCGGAGCCTTTTCCCCAGTCTGCCCTGTACGGAGCCTTTTTCCCAGTCTGCCCTGTACGGAGCTCTTTCCCAGTCTGCCCTGTACGGAGCTCTTTCCCAGTCTGCCCTGTACGGAGCTTTTTCCCCAGTCTGCCCTGTATGGATACTTTTCCCAGTCTGCCCTGTATGGGAGTCTGCCCTGTATGGATACTTTTCCCAGTCTGCCCTGTATGGAGCCTTTTTTCCCAGTCTGCCCTGTATGGATACCTTCCCAGTCTGCCCTGTATGGAGCCTTTTTTCCCAGTCTTCCCTGTACGGAGCCTTTTTTCCCAGTCTGCCCTGTCTGGAGCCTTTTTCCCAGTCTGCCCTGTATGGAGCCTTTTTCCCAGTCTGCCCTGTACGGAGCTTTTTTCCCCCGTCTGCCCTGTATGGAGCCTTTTTTCCCAGTCTGCCCTGTATGGAGCCTTTTTTCCCAGTCTGCCCTGTATGGAGCCTTTTTTCCCAGTCTGCCCCATACTGAGCCTTTTTCCCAGTCTGCCCTGTATGGAGCCTTTTCCCAGTCTGCCCTGTATGGAGCCTTTTCCCAGTCTGCCCACATATGGAGCCTTTTTCCCAGTCTGCCCCATATGTAGCCTTTTTTCCAGTCTGCCCCATATGGAGCCTTTTTTCCCAGTCTGCCCCGTATGGAGCCTTTTTTCCCAGTCTGCCCCGTATGGAGCCTTTTTTCCCAGTCTGCCCTGTATAGAGCCTTTTTCCCAGTCTGCCCTGTATGGAGCCTTTTTCCCAGTCTGCCCTGTATGGAGGCTTTTTTCCCAGTCTGCCCTGTATGGAGCCTTTTTTTCCCAGTCTGCCCTGTATGGAGCCTTTTTCCCAGTCTGCCCTGTATGGAGCTTCTCCCCAGTCTGCCCTGTACGGAGCTTTTTCCCAGTCTGCCCCGTATGGAGCCTTTTTCCCCGTCTGCCCTGTACGGAGCCTTTTTCCCAGTCTGCCCTGTACGGAGCCTTTTTCCCAGTCTGCCCTGTACGGAGCCTTTTCACCAGTCTGCCCTGTACGGAGCCTTTTTCCCAGTCTGCCCTGTACGGATACTTTTCCCAGTCTGCCCTGTATGGAGCTTTTTCCAGTCTGCCCTGTACGGAGCTCTTCCCCAGTCTGCCCTGTACGGAGCTTTCCCAGTCTGCCCTGTATGGAGCCTTTTTTCCCAGTCTGCCCTGTATGGAGCCTTTTTCCCAGTCTGCCCTGTATGGAGCTTCTTTTCCCAGTCTGCCCTGTACGGAGCTTTTCCCAGTCTGCCCTGTATGGAGCCTTTTTCCCAGTCTGCCCTGTACGGAGCCTTTTTCCCAGTCTGCCCTGTACGGAGCCTTTTTCCCAGTCTGCCCTGTACGGAGCCTTTTCCCAGTCTGCCCTGTATGGAGCCTTTTTCCCAGTCTGCCCTGTACGGATACTTTTTCCCAGTCTGCCCTGTATGGAGCCTTTTTCCAGTCTGCCCTGTACGGAGCTCTTCCCAGTCTGCCCTGTACGGAGCTTTCCCAGTCTGCCCTGTACGGAGCTCTTTCCCAGTCTGCCCTGTACGCAGCTTTTTCCCAGTCTGCCCTGTACGCAGCTTTTTCCCAGTCTGCCCTGTACGGAGCTTTTCCCCAGTCTGCCCTGTACGGATACGTTTCCCCAGTCTGCCCCATACGGAGCCTTTTCCCAGTCTGCCCTGTATGGAGCCTTTTTCCCAGTCTGCCCCATATGGAGCCTTTTTCCCAGTCTGCCCCATATGGAGCCTTTTTTCCCATTCTGCCCCGTATGGAGCCTTTTTCCCAGTCTGCCCCGTATGGAGCCTTTTTCCCAGTCTGCCCTGTATAGAGCCTTTTTCCCAGTCTGCCCTGTATGGAGCCTTTTGCCCAGTCTGCCCTGTATGGAGCCTTTTTCCCAGTCTGCCCTGTATGGAGCCTTTTTTTCCCAGTCTGCCCTGTATGGAGCCTTTTTCCCAGTCTTCCCTGTACGGAGCCTTTTTCCCAGTCTGCCCTGTATGGAGCCTTTTTCCCAGTCTACCCTGTACGGAGCCTTTTTCCCCAGTCTGCCCTGTACGGAGCCTTTTTCCCAGTCTGCCCTGTACGGAGCTCTTTCCCAGTCTGCCCTGTACGGAGCTCTTTCCCAGTCTGCCCTGTACGGAGCTTTTTTCCCAGTCTGCCCTGTATGGATACTTTTCCCAGTCTGCCCTGTATGGATACTTTCCCCGTCTGCCCTGTATGGATACTTTTCCCAGTCTGCCCCGTATGGAGCCTTTTTTCCCAGTCTGCCCTGTATGGATACCTTCCCAGTCTGCCCTGTATGGAGCATTTTTTCCCAGTCTGCCCTGTATGGGGCCTTTTTCCCAGTCTTCCCTGTACGGAGCCTTTTCCCAGTCTGCCCTGTATGGAGCCTTTTTCCCAGTCTACCCTGTACGGAGCCTTTTTCCCAGTCTGCCCTCTACGGAGCCTTTTTCCCAATCTGCCCTGTACGGAGCTCTTTCCCAGTCTGCCCTGTACGGAGCTCTTTCCCAGTCTGCCCTGTACGGAGCTTTTTCCCAGTCTGCCCCGTATGGAGCCTTTTTTCCCAGTCTGCCCTGTATGGAGCCTTTTTTCCCAGTCTGCCCTGTACGGAGCTCTTTCCCAGTCTGCCCTGTACGGAGCTCTTTCCCAGTCTGCCCTGTACGGAGCTTTTTTCCCAGTCTGCCCTGTATGGATACTTTTCCCAGTCTGCCCTGTATGGATACTTTCCCCGTCTGCCCTGTATGGATACTTTTCACAGTCTGCCCCGTATGGAGCCTTTTTCCCAGTCTGCCCTGTATGGATACCTTCCCAGTGTGCCCTGTATGGAGCCTTTTTTTCCCAGTCTGCCCTGTATGGAGCCTTTTTCCCAGTCTTCCCTGTACGGAGCCTTTTCCCAGTCTGCCCTGTCTGGAGCCTTTTTCCCAGTCTACCCTGTACGGAGCCTTTTTTCCCAGTCTGCCCTGTACGGAGCCTTTTTCCCCATCTGCCCTGTACGGAGCCTTTTTCCCAGTCTGCCCTGTATGGATACTTTTCCCAGTCTGCCCTGTATTTATACTTTCCCAGTCTGCCCTGTACGGATACCTTCCCCAGTCTGCCCTGTACGGATACCTTTCCCAGTCTGCCCTGTACGGAGCTTTTTCCCAGTCTGCCCTGTACGGAGCTTGTTCCCAGTCTGCCCTGTATGGATACTTTCCCAGTCTGCCCTGTATGGATACCTTCCCAGTCTGCCCTGTATGGAGCCTTTTTCCCAGTCTGCCCTGTATGGAGCCTTTTTCCCAGTCTGCCCTGTATGGAGCCTTTTTCCCAGTCTTCCCTGTACGGAGCCTTTTTTCCCAGTCTGCCCTGTATGGAGCCTTTTTCCCCAGTCTGCCCTGTACGGAGCCTTTTTCCCAGTCTGCCCTGTACGGAGCTCTTTCCCAGTCTGCCCTGTACGGAGCTCTTTCCCAGTCTGCCCTGTACGGAGCTTTTTCCCCAGTCTGCCCTGTATGGATACTTTTCCCAGTCTGCCCTGTATGGATACTTTCCCTGTCTGCCCTGTATGGATACTTTTCCCAGTCTGCCCCGTATGGAGCCTTTTTTCCCAGTCTGCCCTGTATGGATACCTTCCCAGTGTGCCCTGTATGGAGCCTTTTTTTCCCAGTCTGCCCTGTATGGAGCCTTTTTCCCAGTCTTCCCTGTACGGAGCCTTTTTCCCAGTCTGCCCTGTCTGGAGCCTTTTTCACAGTCTACCCTGTACGGAGCCTTTTCCCCAGTCTGCCCTGTACGGAGCCTTTTTCCCCGTCTGCCCTGTATGGAGCCTTTTTCCCAGTCTGCCCTGTATGGAGCCTTTTTTCCCAGTCTGCCCTGTATGGAGCCTTTTTTCCCAGTCTGCCCTGTACGGAGCTTCTCCCCAGTCTGCCCTGTACGGATACGTTTCCCCAGTCTGCCCCATACTGAGCCTTTTTTCCCAGTCTGCCCTGTATGGAGCCTTTTCCCAGTCTGCCCTGTATGGAGCCTTTTCCCAGTCTGCCCCATATGGAGCCTTTTTCCCAGTCTGCCCCATATGTAGCCTTTTTTCCAGTCTGCCCCATATGGAGCCTTTTTTCCCAGTCTGCCCCGTATGGAGCCTTTTTTTCCCAGTCTGCCCCGTATGGAGCCTTTTTCCCAGTCTGCCCTGTATAGAGCCTTTTTCCCAGTCTGCCCTGTATGGAGCCTTTTTCCCAGTCTGCCCTGTATGGAGGCTTTTTTCCCAGTCTGCCCTGTATGGAGCCTTTTTTCCCAGTCTGCCCTGTATGGAGCCTTTTTCCCAGTCTGCCCTGTACGGAGCTTCTCCCCAGTCTGCCCTATACGGAGCTTTTTCCCAGTCTGCCCCGTATGGAGCCTTTTTCCCCGTCTGCCCTGTACGGAGCCTTTTTTACCAGTCTGCCCTGTACGGAGCCTTTTCACCAGTCTGCCCTGTACGGAGCCTTTTTCCCAGTCTGCCCTGTACGGATACTTTTCCCAGTCTGCCCTGTATGGAGCTTTTTCCAGTCTGCCCTGTACGGAGCTCTTCCCCAGTCTGCCCTGTACGGAGCTTTCCCAGTCTGCCCTGTACGGAGCTCTTTCCCAGTCTGCCCTGTACGCAGCTTTTTCCCAGTCTGCCCTGTACGGAGCTCTTTCCCAGTCTGCCCTGTACGGAGCTTTTCCCCAGTCTGCCCTATACGGATACGTTTCCCCAGTCTGCCCCATACGGAGCCTTTTTCCCAGTCTGCCCTGTATGGAGCCTTTTCCCAGTCTGCCCTGTATGGAGCCTTTTTCCCAGTCTGCCCCATATGGAGCCTTTTGCCCAGTCTGCCCCATATGTAGCTTTTTTTTCCAGTCTGCCCCATATGGACCCTTTTCCCATTCTGCCCCGTATGGAGCCTTTTTCCCAGTCTGCCCCGTATGGAGCCTTTTCCCAGTCTGCCCTGTATAGAGCCTTTTTCCCAGTCTGCCCTGTATGGAGCCTTTTTCCCAGTCTGCCCTGTATGGAGCCTTTTTCCCAGTCTGCCCTTTATGGAGCCTTTTTCCCAGTCTGCCCTGTATGGAGCCTTTTCCCAGTCTGCCCTGTACGGAGCTTCTCCCCAGTCTGCCCTGTACGGAGCTTTTTCCCAGTCTGCCCCGTATGGAGCCTTTTACCCAGTCTGCCCTGTATAGAGCCTTTTACCCAGTCTGCCCTGTATGGATACTTTCCCTGTCTGCGCTGTATGGAGCCTTTTCCCCCAGTCTGCCCTGTATGGATACTTTCCCAGTCTGCCCTGTATGGATACTTTCCCAGTCTGCCCTGTATGGATACATTCCCAGTCTGCCCTGTATGGAGCCTTTTTCCCAGTCTGCCCTAGTATGGAGCCTTTTTCCCAGTCTGCCCTGTATGGAGCCTTTTTTCCCAGTCTGCCCTGTATGGAGCCTTTTTTCCCAGTCTGCCCTGTACGGAGCTTCTCCCCAGTCTGCCCTGTATGGAGCCTTTTTTCCTAGTCTGCCCTGTATGGAGCCTTTTTCCCAGTCTTCCCTGTACGGAGCCTTTTTCCCAGTCTTCCCTGTATGGAGCCTTTTTCCCAGTCTGCCCTGTACGGAGCCTTTTTCCCAGTCTGCCCTGTACGGAGCCTTTTTCCCAGTCTACCCTGTACGGAGCCTTTTTTCCCAGTCTACCCTGTACGGAGCTTTTTTCCCAGTCTGCCCTGTACGGAGCTCTTTCCCAGTCTGCCCAGTACGGAGCTCTTTCCCAGTCTGCCCTGTACGGAGCTCACACGCGCCTGGTATCCAACATGCATGGCTTGAGAGATGCGCTTACCAGTCGAGTGTTTGTAGCTAAGTTTTAATATCAACAGTACTGCCGCAGCAGCATAATATTTGATTAACACTTGATAACACTTGATTTAGCCTACATCATCATCAATATTCGGTCTGGTTGGCTGATACACACAGCAGAGAGAAGCAGAAAGACATAGAGAGGAAAATCACAATCAGTAAAATAAATCAGACAGGCCTCTGCCTGGGGCCTCCAAATCACTAAGTCCGCCCCTGGTTGCAGACTACTGATAGTCCAGGGTGTTAAAACTGATTTTTCTGGTTTATGTTGAAAACCCTAATGCCTGCCCAGGAAGCGTATGGACAGTGTATAGGAGAAAATTGGCATTGGAGATCAATTCGCACAGCAGAGGCCCACAGCCTGCTTAGCATGAAGTAGCCAAAGACCTGTCTGAGAAAAAAAGCCATTATAAATGAGAGCTCCTTTTAATGGATGACTTTAACAAAAAGAGAAATCCAAACTTTCCAGCAGTTACGTCAATCTCTCTGCCCATCTCAGAGCTATAAGGGTATGGGAACCTCAGAGCAAGGGAAAGGGAACATATATGGATTTCCTCTCAATACTTACATTTACTCTCTGTCAGTTGGGGTGAATTGCATCGTGTCGTTCTGGAATGTGGTTTTGTAACATAGAGAACATTTGAACCGCAGTAAATCTTCACAAACATTGTATCCCAGTCCTACTTCTCTGTAAAACTCATCACCTGGTTCACTGAGAAAATACCACATTACATTTTACATCAACCTGAACATTTCTATCAAGGTTCTTAGAGATAAATTGTTTTCTTTTTTAGCAACCCTACAGTTGTTAACCTTCACTTCTAATTTGTACCAATGGGTTTAGTGTAAGTATAACACAAAGAAAACAAGAATAGGAAGTAGCTTGCTCTCCCCAGTCCCCCAGACCTCCTGAGAGTTTCTCAGCTGATATTATTGTCTGGTTCGCAGTGTGATATAGCGAGAGAGGGGAGGGGGAAAAGAGCCTGTCCCTGTAGAGGCCAGCTGGCAGAGTGCTGGCTGGTCAACGGTACAGGCTTACTGTGTGAGACAGCCCCTGTTTCAGTCCCAGTCCCAGTAAAAGGGTGCCCAGCGGAGTCGGAGTGGAGCGGCCAGCCCCCACTCACCAGTGCAACAGAGAGACTCTTATTTTGTCCACATTGTCTCAGCTCATAAAGGGAGAAGAGTACAGAAGGAGGGAGAGGAGAGAGAGGAGAACAGATGGAGGGAGAAGAGTACAGAAGGAGGGAGAGGAGTACAGAAGGAGGGAGAGGAGGACAGAGGGAGGGAGAGGAGAGAGAGGAGAACAGATGGAGGGAGGGAGGGAGGGGAAGGAGAGGATAACAAAGGGAGGGAGGGAAGGGAGAGAGGGAGGGAGAGGAGAGAGAGAGGAGAACAGAGGGAGGGAGAAGAGGACAGAGGGGGGGAGAGGAGAGAGAGGAGAACAGATGGAGGGAGGGAGGGAGGGAGGGGAAGGAGAGGATAACAAATGGAGGGAGTGAAGGGAGAGAGGGAGGGAGAGGAGAGAGAGGAGAACAGAGGGAGGGAGGGAGGGAGGGAGGGGAAGGAGAGGATAACAAAGGGAGGGAGGGAAGGGAGAGAGGGAGGGAGAGGAGAGAGAGAGGAGAACAGAGGAAGAGAGAGGACAGAGGGAGGGAGAAGAGGACAGAGGGGGGGAGAGGAGGACAGAGGTAGGGAGGGGACAGGGAGGGAGGGAGGGAGGGAGGGAGGGAGGGAGGGAGGGAGGGAGGGAGGGAGGGAGGGAGGGAGGGAGGGAGGGAGGGAGGGAGGGAGGGAGGGAGGGAGGGAGGGAGGGATACAGCACAGCTCTGTGGTTAGGCATCAGGGAACCACCAGCACCAGCCAACTCTCACTGCTCCTTGCCTCCATTCCCTGAAAGCACCTCCAGGCCCATACTGTCAGGTCTCCATCAATTACATTGGAGAACAGGCTCTGCAATTCTCCCAAATCCTCTGTTCTTATGCTTAATGCAGACGTTCAGAGAATAAAGAGACTGCCAGATAAGATTTTGTGGGAGTGCAAGAGAAAAAAGAGAACAAAAATACTTTCTGAATGTTGTCTTCCTTGGAGGTGGTGGTGGTGAACAAACATATGGAATAAAAAGCAATCCCAGATGTTTCCACAACCAACCCCTTTTTCACATTTATTTGTATGGTATTCAACAAGCTGTCCCTATCCCTGGGAGAGTTGTTGCATGTGGGAGCCATCCAGACATGGATTATGCACAACCTGATGCGGTTTCAATCACAGGCCTCACCTTTGACCCTGCTCTGATGTTGAGGCACGCTTCATTTGATGTCCTAAATGCGGCAGCACTGGACATTTGCTTGGGCTTTGTTAGTGATTTCACCTTCTCTCTCTCGTCTCACAGGCCGCTGAGCACAGGAATGCTGAAAGCCATGGTAATCATGAACTGAGTAATGGTGGTTTTCTCTCCTTTACATTTTGGCACGCAGTGAATATTTGTTTTGGCTCTGACCTACATTGTGCAGACCTGTACAATGGGAATAGTCCTGTTCTGGAAAAGAGTAATCACAGGATTAGCAGCCCCTACAGAACAAGAGAACCTTCTGGCTGCTTGTTATAGGAAGTGCACAATTAGAAGGACACATTGCTGCAGTCAGGAGGTTATGGGTTGAGGGAGCGGGCTGTATGATTGGCCTTTTGGAAGGGGAGGGGGGCTATCTGGTACCCTTCCGCTCCCCAGACACCTCTAAGCAATTCCACATATGGGTCAATCTCACCCTGGCTGGCGTTAGAATGTTAGAAAGAGTTTTATCTCTGTCCTGTGTAATGCTGGATGATTGATCATCCAATTTTCTTGGGAGCTATCATAGACACAAACACAGAGGGTCAGGGCTGGCTGGACCATTGGCCGCTCCTTTTTCTCTCTCTCTTTATCCATGTGTGGCACTTTCATTATTATATACAGTACATGAACTATGGCACATGATGGTGGTATGAAGTCAGTGTTCTACAGCTTTGCGGTACTCTGCTATGGACTGCTATCGACTTTCTTTCTGTCTGTCTGTCTGTCTGTCTGTCTGTCTGTCTGTCTGTCTGTCTGTCTGTCTGTCTGTCTGTCTGTCTGTCTGTCTGTCTGTCTGTCTGTCTGTCTGTCTGTCTGTCTGTCTGTCGCAGTCAGCAGAGACCCACAGCTCAGTCAGAGTTATCTACAAACAAATCAAAACACATTTTATTTATCACTTGCGCCGAATACAACAGGTGTAGACTTTTCAGTGAAATGGTTACTTACAAGCCCTTAACCAACAAAACAGTTTTAAGTAAAATAAGAGTTAAGAAAATATTTACTAAATAAACTAAAGTAAAAATACAATAAAAAACGAACACAATAAAATAACAATAACGAGGCTATATACAGGGGGTACCGGTACTGAGTCAATGTGCGGGGGTACAGGTTAGTTGAGGTAATTGAGGTCATATTTGGGGCAGCAGGTAGCCTAGTGGTTAGAGCGTTGGCCGTTCTGCCCCTGAACAAGGCGGTTAACCCACTGTTCCTAGGTCGTTATTGAAAATAAACATTTGTTATTAACTGACTTGCCTAGTTAAATAAAGGTATATATAATATATATATATATATATATATATATATATATATATATATATATATATATGTACTTATAGGTAAGAGTAAAGTGACTATTCATAGATAATAAAAAGTGAGTCGCAGCAGCATAAAAAAGGGGAGGTCAATGGAAATAGTAGCCATTTGGTTAAATGGTCAGAACTCTTATGGGTTGGTGGTAGAAGCTATTCGGGATAATAAGATAATATATTAAGATAACGGAGGCTAATGCGATTAGCATGAGGTTGTAAGTAACAAGAAAATCTCCCAGGACATAGACATATCTGATGTTGGCAGAAAGCTTAAATTCTTGTTAATCTAACTGCACTGTCCAATTTACAGTAGCTATTACAGTGAAAGAATACCATGATATTGTTTGAGGAGAGTGCACAATTTTGAACATGAAAAGTTATTAATAAACAAATTAGGCACATTTGGGCAGTCTTGATACAATATTTTGAACAGAAATGCAAAGGTTTATTGGATCAGTCTAAAACTTTGCACATACACTGCATCTAGTGGCCAAAATCTAAACTGCACCTGGGCTGGAATAATATATTATGGCTTTTCTCATGCATTTCAAAGATGATGGTACAAAAAAAAAAGAACGGTTGTTTTTTTCTTTGTATTATCATTTACCAGATCTAATGTGTTATATTCTCCTACAATTCCTTTCACATTTCCACAAACTTCAAAGTGTTTCCTTTCAAATGGTACCAATACTATGCATATCCTTGCTTCAGGGCCTGAGCTACAGGCAGTCAGATTTGGGTATGTCATTTTAGGCAAAAATTGGAAAAAAAGGAGCAGATCCTTAAGAGGTTTAAGGAGCCTTAAGGACCTACACTTGGCACTCTGATACCTTGCCGTAAGGTAGAAGAGAGAACGGTCTATGACTACTGCCCAGAATTACGTGGCTGTGGACTAGCACATTAGCAAGGGAGAGTTTAGAGAGATCTGATCAGAGCTCAAAATGGATTTTGTTGTTGTGGAGTACTGGAAAAGTGTCAAACATCTCATGATGTAAATTGCGTTACTGTGAGTTTGTCTGATATTGTGGTTTTGAGGAGATTTCAGTGATGAGCTATGACTCAGGTATGCAGTTGTGATACTCCTCGATTGCTCACCTACTTGACCTCTCGCCCACTGCAAGGCACAGGAATTAACCCCCACCCTGAAGGCACAGGAATTAACCCCCACCCTGAAGGCACAGGAATTAACCCCCACCCTGAAGGTACAGGAATTAACCCCCACCCTGAAGGTACAGGAATTAACCCCCACCCTGAAGGTACAGGAATTAACCCCCACCCTGAAGGTACAGGAATTAACACCCACCCTGAATGGCACAGGAACTAACACCCACCCTGAAAGGAATTAACCCCCACCCTGAATGGCACAGGAATTAACCCCCACCCTGAAGGCACAGGAATTAACCCCCACCCTGAAGGCACAGGAATTAACCCCCACCCTGAAGGTACAGGAATTAACCCCCACCCTGAAGGTACAGGAATTAACCCCCACCCTGAAGGTACAGGAATTAACCCCCACCCTGAAGGCACAGGAATTAACCCCCACCCTGAAGGCACAGGAATTAACACCCACCCTGAAGGCACAGGAACTAACACCCACCCTGAATAGTACAGGAATTAACACCCACCCTGAATGGCACAGGAATTAACACCCACCCTGGAGCACAGGAATTAACACCCACCCTGGAGCACAGGAACTAACACCCTCCCGAACGCTTGTTACCCTGGGAGGTCATAGTGTTATAATGGGTCCTTCAATGGGTTATGAGTTATGAGGCATGGAGCTACAGTATATCTGTCTCTGCTATGAGAAATATATAGTCTTCCTCCTGTGTGTGGCTTAGTTGACGCTTTATCGCTCTCTACTTATCAAGGCACAAGGCGAGACCCAAATGCAGACACAGGAGACAGATGGTTGGAGTGTTACAATGTTTGTTAATCCAAAGGGGTAGGCAAGAGAAGTATGGGGGCTTTTTCAGACAGGCAAAAAGGTCCAAACCAGATCAGAGTCCAGGAGGTACAGAGTGGCAGACAGGCTCGTGGTCAAGGCAGGCAGAATGGTCAGGCAGGCGGGTACAAAGTCCAGAAACAGGCAAGGGTCAAAACCGGGAGTACTGGAAGAAAGACAATGCTAAAAGCTGGAGAACGGGAAAAACGCTGGTTGACTTGGAAACGTACAAGACGAACTGGCACAGAGAGACAGGAAACATAGGGATAAATACACCGGGGAAAATAAGCAACACCTGGAGGGAGTGGAGACAATAACAAGAACAGGTGAGACAGATCAGGGCGTGACACTACTTCGATAAGATGGTGCTACGGATGGGAACCTTCTATGATGTAATGCAGTGACATTGCCATTGCTTTTAAATGTCTCATCTTCATTTTATGCCTGAATGACAAAGGATGTGTTGTTATGTTTAACTGAGAGCTGTCAGAATCCAACATTATGGCTCATTCTTCCCAAACTGCCTAACCTTCTACCTGACACTGGAGTAATGTGGAAAGTAAATCATATAAAGAATGCTATTTGCTTTTGATTTTTCATAATTTATCATGCTTTGTGTTGGAGCGAAAGCGATTTATTCCTGATATTTCTGCTAATATAGAGTGATACACAATTTTAAGGTGCAATCTGAGATTCAAACAACAAAACGTAGTCACCCCACCAATTTCTTTTGGTAGGATGGGGCTGGAGAAATAAGCAGCACCCAATCCCAGATTGCCCTTTAACCATAATTTTGCTATTGATTTTGAATTTTAAGATACCTTGAAGTAACCAAAAATATCAAAAATAAATATTTGATGAAAAATTATTTCTGGCAATACTGCTATTTGCCCATACAAACGCATTGAATAACAGATACACTACATGGAACAACAGATAGTCCTTGAAAAAAACCTGAAGGAAGATTGTTCTGTGAGATATAATAAAAAGAAACAGGAAACACAAATATATATATTTTTTAACTTGTATTCAACCTCTTATTTTTGGCACTAAACAGTCTCTGTATATGCAGTGCATGCTGTCACCATCATGCTTCACCGTAGGGATGGTCACTGGTTTTCTCCAGATGTGACACTTGGCATTCAGGCCAAAGAGTTTAATCTTTTTTTTATCAGACGAGAGAATCTTGTTTCTCATTGTACCATAAAGGCCTGATTGGTGGAGTGCTGCAGAGATGTTTCTCCCATCTCCGCAGAGGAACACTGGAGCTCCCTGACCAAGGCCCTTTTCCCCCGATTGCTCAGTTTGGCTGGGAGTCCAGCTCCAGGAAGTGTCTTGGTGGTTCCAAACTTCTTCCATTTAAGAATGATGGAGGCCGCTCTGTTCTTGGGGACCTTCAATGCTGCAGACATTTTTTGGTACCCTTCCCCAGATCTGTGCCTCGACACAATCCAGTCTTGGAGATTTTCAGACAATTCCTTCGACCTCATGGCTTGGTTTTTGCTCTGACATGCATTGTGAACTGTGGGGACCTTATATAGACAGGTGTAGAAACATCTCAAGGATCAATGAACTCAATTTCAAGTCACGTAGCAAAGGGTGTGAATAATCATGTAAATAAAGTGTTTCTGGTTTTTATTTTTTATAAATTTGCAAAAATGTCGACAAAACAGTTTTCGCTTTGTCATTATGGGGTACTGTGTGTAGATTGATGATGGACAAAAAAACAATTTCATCAATTTTAAAATGAGGCTGTAATGTAACAAAATGTGGAAATAACCAAGGGGTCTGAATACTTTCCGAATGCACTGTACTTCCATTCATTTTTTAAACTGGTACCGGGGACCTTCAGACTAGTCTTGTGAGGCCTGTGGTAGTCATATTAAAACAACCAACACGTACGTGTTCGTGAGAGTCTCACCTTACGACAGAGAGATCATATTAGTTTGTAGGCTAAACTGTTTGGACGCTAGAGGCGATTTTGTGAGAAGACCAATTTTCGTGATGTCTCATGGTCTGACAAACACCGCTCAAGCCCTGTCACTTTACACCACAGATGTGGAAGTACAACATTAAGCATCCGATGCAAAACAATATATCTCTATCTTAAACTGACAGATTTTTATGGGGATGTTTTTATTATGCTAATTAGATTTCCGCGGTGGAGAGGACATTGACTATAGAGCAGCTCTACAGGTATGAATTACTGCAGTAAGTGGCTACAGGGTAATCTTTTGAAGCACCCACATGATGACAGATGATTAATAGCCACAAGGTCGAGGTTAAAGCAGAGCCATATTAATTAACCTAGGCCGGCCACCTATAACATGGTGAAACATGGATGAAATAAATGCAGAACGAGGGATGAAGTCATGTTATTGTACAAGCCATCTAGGAAATGTCCTATAACAGAAAACATTAATCAACATTCAGATGGGGAGTGGAGAGGGGAGACCCAGGGAACATGAGGAGTGGAGAGGAGACTTAGAGGGACATGGGGAGTGGAGAGGGGAGACCCAGGGAACATGAGGAGTGGAGAGGGGAGACCCAGGGAACATGAGGAGTGGAGAGGAGACTTAGAGGGACATGGGGAGTGGAGAGGGGAGACCCAGGGAACATGAGGAGTGGAGAGGAGAGACCCAGGGAACATGAGGAGTGGAGAGGAGACACCCAGCGAACATGAGGAGTGGAGAGGAGAAACCCAGGGAACATGAGGAGTGGAGAGGAGACTTAGAGGGATATGGGGAGTGGAGAGGAGACTTAGAGGGACATGGGGAGTGGAGAGGAGAGACCCAGGGAACATGAGGAGTGGAGAGGAGACATAGAGGGACATGGGGAGTAGAGAGGGGAGACCCAGGGAACATGAGGAGTGGAGAGGAGATTTAGAGGGACATGGGGAGTGGAGAGGGGAGACCCAGGGAACATGAGGAGTGGAGAGGGGACTTAGAGGGACATGGGGAGACGTGGGGAGTGGAGAGAACCTGTCCAGACTGGTCTGGCTGGCTCCTGCCCTGAGCCAAACTAAAAAGGAAGGTACTCCTGAGTGTAGGTTACCTCCCTCCTTTTGTTGGTGTTTTCTTCCCCTAAGGGAGGAATAGTACCAGGCTGGGTGTGGAGCTGAGAGGCTCTCAGGGTACTGCAGCTTGGAGGCTGCACGCCTCTGACCTGCGCCAAGCAACGTTTTGGGTTTCTGGTGTAGAGAATCTGCAATGGCAACCTATGTGATTTAGCAGTGACTTCCTAATTTCTGATAGGCTCAGTTTCAATTGTGTGTTCATTTTTAATGAATTAATTTATTTCACCTTTATTTAACCAGGTAGGCAAGTTGAGAACAAGTTCTCATTTACAATTGCGACCTGGCCAAGATAAAGCAAAGCAGTTCGACACAAACAACAACACAGAGTTACCCATGGAGTAAAACAAACATACAGTCAATAATACAGTAGAAAAGCAAGTCTATATACAATGTGAGCAAATGAGGTGAGATAAGGGAGGTAAACGCAAAAAAGGCCATGGTGGCGAAGTAAATACAATATAGCAAGTAAAACACTGGAATGGTAGATTTGCAGTAGAAGAATGCACAAAGTAGAGAGAGTAATAATAGGGTGCAAAGGAGCAAAATAAATAACTGCAGTAGGGGAAGAGGTAGTTGTTTGGGCTAAATTATAGATGCTACAGGTGCTATACTGTAAGTGTTTCCAGTTTCAGAGATTTTTGTAGTTTGTTTTAGTCATTGGCAACGGAGAACTGGAAGGAGAGGCAGCTAAAGGCATGAATTGGTTTTGGGGGTGAGATGTTTGATGTGAGTCTGGAAGGAGAGTTTACAGTCTAACCAGACACCTAGGTATTTGTAGTTGTCCACATATTCTAAGTCAGAACCGTCCAGAGTAGTGATGCTGGACGGGCAGGCAGGTGCAGGCAGCGATTGGTTGAAGAGCATGCATTTAGTTTTACTTGGATTTAAGAGCAGTTGGAGGCCACGGAAGGAAAGTTGTATGGCATTGAAGCTTGTCTGGAGGGTTGTTACCACAGTGTCCAAAGAAGGGCCAGAAGTATACAGAATGGTGTCGTCTGCGTAGAGGTGTATCAGAGACTCACCAGCAGCAAGAGCGACATCATTGATGTATACAGAGAAGAGAGTCGGCCCAGAATTGAACCCTGTGGCACCCCCATAGAGACTGCCAGAGGCCCGGACAAAAGGCCCTCGATTTGACACACTGAACTCTATCAGAAAAGTAGTTGATGAACCAGGCGAGGCAATCATTTGAGAAACCAAGGCTATTGAGTCTGCTGATGAGGATGTGGTGATTGACAGCCTTGGCAAGGTCAATGAATACGGCTGCACAGTATTGTTTCTTATCGATGGCGGTAAAGATATAGTTTAGGACCTTGAGCATGGCTGAGGTGCACCCATGGCCAGCTCTGAAACCAGATTGCACAGTGGAGAAGGTGCGGTGAGATTCGAAATGATCGGTCATCTGTTTGTTCACTTGTAAGACTTTAGAAAGGCAGGGTAGGATAGATATATCCAGTTTGGGTCAAGAGTCCCCCCCCCCTTCGAAGAGGGGGATGACCGCAGCTGCTTTCCAATCTTTGGGAATCTCTGACGACACGAAAGCGAGGTTGAACAGACTAGAATTAGGGGTTGTAACAATTTCGGCAGATCATTTTAGAAAGAAATGGTCCAGATTGTCTAGCCCGGCTGATTTGTAGGGGTCCAGATTTTGCAGCTCTTTCAGAACATCAGCTGACTGGATTTGGGAGAAGGAGAAATGGGGAAGGCTTGGGCGAGTTGCTGTGGGGGGTGCAGTGCTGTTTACTGGGGTAGGGGTAGCCAGGTGGAAAGCATGGCCAGCCTTAGAAAAATGTTTATTGAAATTCTCAATTATAGTTGATTTATCGGTGGTGACAGAGTTTCCTATCCTCAGTGCAGTGGGCAGCTGGGAGGAGGTGTTCTTATTCTCCAAGGACTTTACAGTGTCCCAGAACTTTTTTGAGTTTGTGTTGCAGTAAGCAAATTTCTGCTTGAAAAAGCTAACCTTGGCTTATCTAACTGCCTGTGTATATTGGTTTCCAGCTTCCCTGAAAAGTTGCATATCACCGGGGCTGTTCGATGCTCATGCAGAACGCCATAGGATGTTTTTGTGCTGGTTAAAGGCAGTCAGGTCTGGAGAGAACCAAGGGCTATATCGGTTCCTGGTTCTAAATTTATTGAATGGGGCATGCTTATTTGGGCTTGACAATCTGGACCCCCTATTTCTGAAACTTTCCGCCGCCATTGTCGCAACCCCTATTACCAGCCTGTTCAACCTCTCTTTCATATCGTCTGAGATCCCCAAGGATTGGAAAGCTGCCGCAGTCATCCCCCTCTTCAAAGGGGGAGACACCCTGGACCCAAACTGTTACAGACCTATATCCATCCTGCCCTGCCTATCAAAGGTCTTCGAAAGCCAAGTCAACAAACAGGTCACTGACCATCTCGAATCCCACCGTACCTTCTCCGCTGTGCAATCTGGTTTCCGAGCCGGTCACGGGTGCACCTCAGCCACACTCAAGGTACTAAACGATATCATAACCGCCATCGATAAAAGACAGTACTGTGCAGCCGTCTTCATTGACCTTGCCAAGGCTTTCGACTCTGTCAATCACCATATTCTTATCGGCAGACTCAGTAGCCTCGGTTTTCGGATGACTGCCTTGCCTGGTTCACCAATTACTTTGCAGACAGAGTTCAGTGTGTCAAATCGGAGGGCATGCTGTCCGGTCCTCTGGCAGTCTCTATGGGGGTGCCACAGGGTTCAATTCTCGGGCCGACTCTTTTCTCTGTATATATCAATGATGTTGCTCTTGCTGCGGGCGATTCCCTGATCCACCTCTACGCAGACGACACCATTCTATATACTTTCGGCCCGTCATTGGACACTGTGCTATCTAACCTCCAAACAAGCTTCAATGCCATACAACACTCCTTCCGTGGCCTCCAACTGCTCTTAAACGCTAGTAAAACCAAATGCATGCTTTTCAACCGATCGCTGCCTGCACCCGCATGCCCGACTAGCATCACCACCCTGGATGGTTCCGACCTTGAATATGTGGACATCTATAAGTACCTAGGTGTCTGGCTAGACTGCAAACTTTCCTTCCAGACTCCTATCAAACATCTCCAATCGAAAATCAAATCAAGAGTCGGCTTTCTATTCCGCAACAAAGCCTCCTTCACTCACGCCGTCAAGCTTACCCTAGTAAAACTGACTATCCTACCGATCCTCGACTTCGGCGATGTCATCTACAAAATGGCTTCCAACACTCTACTCAGCAAACTGGATGCAGTCTATCACAGTGCCATCCGTTTTGTCACTAAAGCACCTTATACCACCCACCACTGCGACCTGTATGCTCTAGTCGGCTGGCCCTCGTTACATATTCGTCGCCAGACCCACTGGCTCCAGGTCATCTACAAGTCCATGCTAGGTAAAGCTCCGCCTTATCTCAATTCACTGGTCACGATGGTAACACCCATCCGTAGCATGCGCTCCAGCAGGTGTATGTCACTGATCAACCCTAAAGCCAACACCTCATTTGGCCGCCTTTCGTTCCAGTACTCTGCTGCCTGTGACTGGAACAAATTGCAAAAATCGCTGAAGTTGGAGACTTTTATCTCCCTCACCAACTTCAAACATCAGCTATCTGAGCAGCTAACCGATCGCTGCTGCTGTACATAGTCTATTGGTAAATAGCCCACCCATTTTCACCTACCTCATCCCCATACTGTTTTTATTTATTTACTTTTCTGCTCTTTTGCACACCAATATCTCTACCTGTACATGACCATCTGATAATTTATCACTCCAGTGTTAATCTGCAAAATTGTAATTATTCGCCTACCTCCTCATGCCTTTTGCACACATTGTATATAGACTCCCCCCTTTGTTTTCTACTGTGTTATTGACTTGTTAATTGTTTATTCCATGTGTAACTCTGTGTTGTCTGCTCACACTGCTATGCTTTATCTTGGCCAGGTCACAGTTGCAAATGAGAACTTGTTCTCAACTAGCCTACCTGGTTAAATAAAGGTGAAATAAAAATAAAAAAATAAAAATTTAAGATGGTGAGGAAGGCATTTGTTTTAAATAACCAGGCATCCTCTACTGATGGGATGAGGTGAATATCCTTCCTCGATGAAGTGTTTCAGGGAGCGTTTGACAGTGATGAGTGGAGGTCGTTTGACCGCCGCTGACCCATTACGGATGCAGGCAATGAGGCAGTGATCGCTGAGATCTTGGTTGAAAACAGCAGAGGTATATTTAGAGGGCAAGTGTGTTAGGATGATATCCATGAGGGTGCCAGCGTTTACAGCTTTGGGGTGGTACCTGGTAGGTTCATTGATAATTTGTGTGAGATTGAGGGCATCAAGCTATGATTGTAGGATGGCTGGGGTGTTACGCATGTTCCAGTTTAGGTCGCCTAGCAGCACGAGCTCTGAAGATAGATGGGGGGCAATCAGTTCACAAATGGTGTCCAGAGCACAGCTGGCGGCATAGGGTGGTCTATAGCAGGCAGCAATGGTGAGATACTTGTTTTTAGAGAGGTGGATTTGTAAAAGTAGAAGTTCAAATTGTTTCGGTACAGACCTGGATTGTAGGACAGAACTCTGCAGGCTATCTCTGCAGTAGATTGCAACACCGCCCCCTTTGGCCGTTCTATCTTGTCGGAAAATGTTGTAGTTAGGGATGGAGATGTCAGAGTATTTGGTGGTCTTCCTAAGCCAGGATTCAGACACGGCTAGGACATCCGGGTTGGCAGAGTGTGCTAAAGCAGTGAATTAACAAACTTAGGGAGGAGGCTTCGAATGCATGAATGAAACCAAGGCTATTACGGTTACAGAAGTCATCAAAAGAGAACGCTTTGGGAATAGGAGTGGAGTTAAGCACTGCAGGGCCTGGATTCACCTCTACATCACCAGAGGAAGAGAGGAGGAGTAGGATAAGGGTACGGCTAAAAGCTATGAGAACTGGTCGTCTAGGACATCCAGAACAGAGAGTAAAAGTAGGTTTCTGGGGGTGATAAAATAGCTTCAAGGTATAATGTACAGACAAAGGAATGGTAGGATGTGAATACAGTGGAGGTAAACCTAGGCATTGAGTGATGATGAGAGAGATATTGTCTCTAGAAACATCATTGAAACCAGGTGATGTCATCGCATGTGTGGGTGGTGGAACTGAAAGTTTGGATAAGGTATAATGAGCAGGGCTAGAGGCTCTACTGTGAAATAAGCCAATAAACACTAACCAGAACAGCAATGGACAAGACACGATGCCACATGCATTTAATCATCAGGTTCTCAGAATAGAGGTAGAATAGAGGTAGGGGCTCCGAAATTATTGACCAGGATATTTATATAATTTTATATCAATAGAAATGCTAAGAGAAATACATTTAGTTTAATAAGTAATACTTTTTTTCTCAATAAGGTAGGGGTCAAAATGATTGACAACCCTGAAGATTCTTATAAATAAAGTAGTTAAAAGTTTCGTATTTGGTCCCATATTCCTAGCATGCAATGACTACACCAAGTTTGTGGCTCTACAAAGTTGTTGGATGCATTTGCAGTTTGTTTCAGTTATGTTTCAGATTATTTTGTGCTTTTCATCCATATTTAATGAGTAAAAGACAAATGGCTCTGATATCATATCCACTAACGATGGGAAAAATCACAAAGAGAAGGAATAGAAAAATAAAGAGCGAGAGAAAGAGCAAGATAGCTGTCCTCCATTAGTGGCCTCGGAGAGATAAAAAGAGTGAAGAAAATCTGCTTCCTCTCAGAGTGGGAACCAGGGGCGGCTGGGCCAGTAACCAGAAAGTTGCTGGTTTGAATCCCCGAGCTGACTAGGTAAAAAATGTGCCCTTGAGCAAGGCACTTAACCCTCATTGCTCCTGTAAGTCTCTCTGGATAAGAGTGTCTGCTAACTGGGATAAATGTAAACCGAACAGAGCTTAAAGACAAACTCCACCATAATTTTGGGGTATTTGTTTCATTAGTCCATTGTTGACAAATTATGCAAAATGTATCATATGGGGATGATTTCTGTATTTTGAAAGTTACATATCTTGAAAACTTGGTACTATGTCAACAATGAACTAATAAAACAAATACCAAAATATAGTTTTTGCGTGGAGTTTTCCTTTAATGTGATTTGTCTCTAGTGGTTGCACCATGGGCCCAAAGCCGAGCACCTGGGAACCTCCTGGTGCTCAGCCACTCTCAGCCACTCTCTGCCCCTGCCTCCATCCTGATTGAGCCCTGTATAATACTCCCATTTTTCTTTATCTCAATCTCCTTCTCACTAAATTCTTCCCCGCCTCATCCGGAGCAGGTGCTTTCCATTACGCCAGGCTCGGAGACGCCTTTGTAGTGGAAGACCCAGGTTGGGAGATAAGCCCAACTGTGGCACTCCTGCATGGGAAGCCTCCCAGTGATCCGTATTACCGGCATGGCGCGGCTCTGGCTCAGCTCGTTGGGGAAACACTAGCCCTGTTCCTGCTGCAGCGCATTAGGCACCCGCTGCTCACAGTCAGGGAGACAGCTATGGATGGGGCGATATCAGATCCATGGTGGACTCATGGTGGTACTTGAAATCCAAACGGGAGTGACACAGTGTGTAAGGGTTTTCCTGTGGTGAAGGAGAAGCGGACCAAAAGGCAGCGTGGTGGTTATTCATGTTCTTTAATAAAGGAACTAGACATGAAATAACTAACAAAACAAGAAATGTGCGAAAACCTAAACAGTCCTATCTGGTGCAAACACAGAGACAGGAACAATCACCCACAAACACACAGTGAAACCCAGGCTACCTAAGTATGATTCTCAATCAGAGACAACTAATGACACCTGCCTCTGATTGAGAACCATACTAGGCCGAAACATAGAAATACCCAAAACCTAGAAAAACAAACATAGACTGACCACCCAACTCACGCCCTGACCATACTAAATAAATACAAAACAAAGGAAATAAAGGTCAGAATGTGACACAGTGGCACAAGGCCCAAGATGTTTGTATTCATAGCTGGAGATAGGGAGATAACACCTGACCAATTGCAGTGGGGGTAGTATAGTATAACTGTACCAGAGGCCGATAAAGCTTTGGAATGATTATGGAGGATCATGTGATGCTCTGTGAATTGTCAGTGCTAGGCTAGCCATGCAGAGAGTTGGGATTTAGGGGGACTTGGTCAGGAGACTGAAAGCTCCTTGTTGTCTTCAGGCTGGAGGTCTTGTAGCTCTAGCGGCATAATAGAGGGGCAGACAGAGACAAAGCCCTGGCACAATACAGCCAGTGGAGCTGAAACAGACCCAGCCGCCCAGGGTATTACAGACATTTAGAGCCGCTAGGGAAAGTATTTGAACCGTACCGCAGTTTGATTAGCAGTGCTTTGTATCCAGCGTGATTTATCACCGTTTTGATTGCCCTTTCTGTTGTTGGGGCTGGCTGTGTTTTCACTGGGTGTGAGGAATGTGTGGCTGGAATGTGTTGACGTTACTGTAAAGCGCAACAGGCATCTCGCAGTGAGCACCTCCATCTCCTGGTCAACACCTCAATCTCCTATTCAATACCTACATCTCCTAGTCATCACCCCCATCTCCAAGTCAACACCTCCATCTCCTAGTCAGCACCCCCATCTCCTAGTCAACACCTCCGTCTCCTAGTCAACACCTCCATCTCCTAGTCTGCACCTCCATCTCCTAGTCTGCACCCCCATCTCCTAGTCTGCACCCCCATCTCCTAGTCAACACCTTCATTTCCTAGTCAGTACCTCCATCTCCTAGTCAGCACCCGCTCTCCTAGTGAGCAACCCATCTCCTAGTCAGCACCCCATCTCCTAGTCAGCACCCCATCTCCTAGTCAGCACCCCATCTCCTAGTCAACACCTTCATCTCCTAGTCAGCACCTCCATCTCCTACTCAATACCTCTATCTCCTAGTCAGCACCTCCATCTCCTAGTCAGCACCTCCATCTCCTAGTCTGCACCCCCATCTCCTAGTCTGCACCCCCATCTCCTAGTCAACACCTTGATTTCCTAGTCAGTACCTCCATCTCCTAGTCAGCACCCCATCTCCTAGTGAGCAACCCATCTCCTAGTCAGCACCCCCATCTCCTAGTCAACAACTTCATCTCCTAGTCAACACCTCCACCACCTAGTCAGCACCCCCATCTCCTAGTCAACAACTTCATCTCCTAGTCAACACCTCCACCACCTAGTCAGCACCCCATCTCCTAGGTAGCAACCCATCTCCTAGTCAGCACCCCATCTCCTAGTCAACACCTTCATCTCCTAGTCAGCACCTCCATCTCCTACTTAATACCTATATCTCCTAGTCAGCACCTCCATCTCCTACTCAGCACCTCCATTTCCTAATCAACACCTCCATCTCCTACTCAGCACCTCCATTTCCTAATCAACACCTCCATCTCCTACTCAGCACCTCCATTTCCTAATCAACACCTCCATCTCCTAATCAACACCTCCATCTCCTAGTCAACACCTCCATCTCCTAGTCAACACCATCTCCTAGTCAACACCTCCATCTCCTAGTCAACACCTCCATCTCCTAGTCAACACCTTCATCTCCTAGTCAACACCTCCATCTCCTAGTCAATACCTTCATCTCCTAGTCAATACCTACATCTCCTAGTCAAGACCTCCATCTCCTAGTCAGCACCTCCATCTCCTAGTCAACACCTTCATCTCCTAGTCAACACCTCCATCTCCTAGTCAGCAGCTCCATCTCCTAGTCATCAGCTTCATCTCCTAGTCAATACCTCCATCTCCTAGTCAATACTTCCATCTCCTAATCAATACCTTCATCTCCTAGTCAATACCTACATCTCCTAGTCAAGACCTCCATCTCCTAGTCAGCACCTCCATCTCCTAGTCAGCACCTCCATCTCCTAGTCAACACCTCCATCTCCTAGTCAACACCTCCATCTCCTAGTCAACACCTCCATCTCCTAGTCAACACCTTCATATCCTAGTCAACACCTTCATATCCTAGTCAACACCTCCATCTCCTAGTCAGCAGCTCCATCTCCTAGTCAACACCCCCATCTCCTAGTCAGCACCCCCATCTCCTAGTCAGCACCTCCATCTCCTAGTCAGCACCTCCATCTCCTAGTCAGCACCTCCATCTCCTAGTCAGCACCTCCATCTCCTAGTCAGCACCTCCATCTCAGCCAGAGAATACAAAGAATGAGATGGCAAAGAATGTAGCCATCAGGGGCTGCCAGACGCCTTGCAGCAGAAACCCTTATAGACCTATCATAGACGCCCAACACCACCACCTCTGTTTAGGCCACACTACAGAGGGAGGAAGTTGACATTCCTTACAGATGTAGGATCTTCATTTGATCACCCTGTTGCAGGAGTACTTTCCTGCAGTATAGGACATTTAAAATGTGTATTTGAGGTTTAAAAAGGCTTTTGAAGTTTTGAAATTCCCTTAAAATGTGTCAACCCCTACAAAAATGTCCATTAATAATTCACATTTCCTGTGGCTGGAGGATTATTTTCCTGCTGTGGCAAACTGACTCAAATGAAGATCCTACATCTGTAGTAGCAGTGTGTTATGCAGTAAGCATGTGGTTTCCCCTTGATCTTGAACAATGATTTTCCCATGTATCAAACCCAGACAGATGCAGTGAACCCACTTGTTGCACGCTCTCACTGTCTAAGGTTTGACATAATGTTTTTATAGACCTGCTATAAACAGACAGATGTTTTGCAGAAGCCGGTCAGCCGGGATTCAAATGTATTCTCAAACATCTTTCGAGGATACATAAGATCACGATGAAAATAATGGCTTCCATCCTATTGCACATCCTTTAACATCAGCATCCAATCATCTAAAGGTCTTGATTTCTCCTCCTTTCCTCCCCCTCCCTCCCACCAATCAGGATAATTCCCCCTGACCTCAGGGTTAGAGGAGGAACAGGAAAAGACTCCGGTGCGACGCGGAGGTCAGATGACCCCTAGGAGTAAATACACACACACATGCACGAGGACCAGGTGGTTTCTTACTTACTATCATGCCGCCACCTCCAACTGCGGCCGTTATAAATCAGGGAACATGGTCTTCGGAGTATCTCCATTCAGGTTCCTTTAATCTCACCCCTCTTTTATCCAATTAAACTGTCCCGCAGCATGACAATGAGGAGTCCCAGTCCCAGCGCTCAGCTACTGGTGCTTCAACTAACCACACCTGCTTTAACTTACTAGGAGTTACCTGGCCGGCCACCATAGCAGACCAGTCACCAGAGTGGTTCTCTTTAAGGAGCCAGAGATGGGAAACGAGCACAGTGCCAAGTATCCTAGTTCAGAGTGTGACCATGACTTTTTATAAGGGGGCCTTTTCCATTATACTGTGTCCAGATTGCACCAATGTTTGTCTTGAGGTCCGGGTACGTCTTGTTGTTTTCTACAAATGAGCCTGTAAACTGAAGCACATAAAGCAGGTCGTCAGTGTCTGTTTTTTCTTCTGGTGCCCAGGCTGGATGTCTGACACCATAAAATATCAATGGAGCGCTCTGAATCAAAGTGGAGCAATGGCATTGATGAAATAGGCACATGTGAGCTATACCATGTGTTTCTGTGTGTGTGAGATAGATGGCGAATAAGCACAATTGTCTAAAAGGGGCAGTAAACATTTCAATATTGAGCATGCTTTTGACAGAAAAGGAAATCTATTTTGCATGTGGTTTATTAGATTTAGATTAACTTCCCTTAAAAGGGGGGATTTGAGGAGATTCATTATATGTTTCAAAGCAATGTTAGCAAAAATGTGCCTTGAGTAAGACAAGAAAAAAACATCCATTTCAACTTTACAAAGCGCAGACTATTAATTTTCAGCATGAAACCCATGTAATTTTCTGGTTTCTCAAGCACAATGCAAACTAAATTACAGGTTGTAGTACAATAAATGATAGCCATTGGTAACAGGGGGATTATTATTTTTAGGAAGGAGTCAAATGTAATTTGTTTAAGACTTGAGAAGAAATTAAGCAATATTTCTATGTTGGGTTATTGAAAAACTACACAGGAGAAAGGCCTACAGCTTTAACAGTACGCAGGCATTTGTAAAATTGTTTACTTTTCCTCGTCCGCTATATTAATAAGTAAATGACAAACGGCTTGTAAAGAGAGAAGTGGAAGATGAAAAGCAGTGAGTGGGAGAAAGATACAGGATCAGCAGGATAAGGCCAGTGATTAATACCGGATCACCAAGATAAGGCCAGTGATTAATACCGGATCACCAAGATAAGGCCAGTGATTAATACAGGATCACCAAGATAAGGCCAGTGATTAATACAGGATCACCAAGATAAGGCCAGTGATTAATACCGGATCACCAAGATAAGGCCAGTGATTAATACAGGATCACCAAGATAAGGCCAGTGATTAATACAGGATCACCAAGATAAGGCCAGTGATTAATACAGGATCACCAAGATAAGGCCAGTGATTAATACAGGATCACCAAGATAAGGCCAGTGATTAATACAGGATCACCAAGATAAGGCCAGTGATTAATACAGGATCACCAAGATAAGGCCAGTGATTAATACAGGATCACCAAGATAAGGCCAGTGATTAATACAGGATCACCAAGATAAGGCCAGTGATTAATACAGGATCACCAAGATAAGGCCAGTGATTAATACAGGATCACAATGATAAGGCCAGTGATTAATACAGGATCACCAGGATAAGTGATTAGTCCCACTTTGACTAACTATTGGGAATTCCATCAAAAGTTTTTTAATTGCAAGCCGCAATTTTCCCAACGCTTACCTCCCTCCTCTCTCCCTGTGAGGAGGTCTTGCTGGAATCTGTCTGGCCTTATCATGTGTATTGGAATGGGTTAATAAGGAACTCTACCAGTCTGGACAGAAAGAGTGCTCTCTAATGGGCGCAGGGGGTCGCAGAGTGGGCTACAGTCCCCAAATTCACCTTAACACCCTCCTCGCAGATCAAATGGGATCAAAGAAAATAAAGGAGGAAACATAACCCTGGCAGATGGAGGTTTTTGATTTCAACTCACCTAAGAAGCTAAATTACTCCCAAGTCCATCAGATTGAGAATGAGCCCCTTGCAGCCCCTTTCCCCCAGTGGCATCTTCTGGTGCTGGTTACAGATAAGGTTATTCTCCTGCCTTAATTGTTTGGGGATCCGCACCAAAGGGAGGGCACAGGATAACATCTTGTCTTGGGATATTTGTTGAGAGTCTTCCAGTTATTTTTTCTTTTTTCTTTATTTAACTAGACAAGTCAGTTAAGAACAAGTTTTCAATGACGGCCTAGGAACAGTGGGTTAACTGCCTTGTTCAGGGGCAGAATGACAGATTTTTACCTTGTCAGCTTGGGGATTCAATCTTGCAACCTTTCGGATATTAGTCCAATAATCTAATCATCTTTGTGGTCAAGTCAGATTGTGAATTGTGCTGACATCAATCTCACATCTATTACAACTTCAAATTTCCCTTTCAATAAATTACGATCTACTGTACCATTCTATCTCTTCTACTTATCCAACGTCAACAAGGTTTATAGGCTAACAGGCTGACTACACCGCTCGGGTTGCGCGTGCGAGTCTTGCAAAATAAATTTCGAAATCTATATTATTCAATTATTGCACCCACACTGCTCGTGCGCACCAACAACCGTGTGCATTGCCAAGGGCTAAAATAGAAGTATGTTCTATTTGTGATGCAGATCGCGCTGCAAGTCCTGCCTCTCCCATCTCCTCATTGGTTTATAGAAGCAGGTACCCACGTGCCATCTTCTCATTGGTTATACTCACGTGGGTGACTGAAAGACAAACGAGGTCAGTGGCAGTAATGCACCTAATTTATGAAAGTTGCCAATCGCAATATAAAGTCAAGAGAAGAAAAAGCCTAGGAGGAGAGATGACTAGAAACTAGTCGGTTGACCGTTTTATGTGTGGATTAATTGTCCAAGTAGAGGACCTTGTGCATTTCAGGTTAATTAACTCAATGTTTATATCCCAGGAAAAATTAGCTAGCAATAGCAAGCTAGCTAAATAGGAAAAATTAGCTAGCAAGTGCAAGCTAGCTAGCTAAATTGCCATAAATGTTTAATGCTTTTCGACCTGTCCCCAAATTAATGTGATTGGTTCAGAGTTTGTTTTGATATTTTAACCTGCGTGTTGTGATCGCGTTTGGTGTGGGGGGACAAAATAATTTATGCACGATGGCGCACGATGGTGAACGATGGCGCACGATGGTACACGCGCACAGTTTGGGTTCCGTGTAAACATCATGACTCCAGGCACTTGCATAAACAGGTTAGGTTGCCATGTATATAATGATGCAAGATGTGTATCGGATGTTACACAAGGAGCAAACATTTGGTCTGTTCGGCATCAGTAAGTAAAATCAGAAGGAGCACAAAAAGAAAACATCAATGATAGTTGAGATCCAACACTGACCACAAGGCGATATCATTCCCTGAATAGTATTCCCTATACGGAAATGGTCCATTAAGACAACAGTTAACGGTTAACAGAAGAACCTGCAAGAAGTGGGGAGAAAAGGAATGTGTAAAGCATGTCCTGAGAGGGCATTGGAACACAGTCAGAGAGAATAACCCCCTCATGAGAAATACAGCATTTTAGATTGTAAAAAATAAAGAAAAATAAATACTGCAGCAGCATACCTGGGAAATCCATGGCCCTGGTGATCCTAGTCTCCTAGTCTAGCCTCCTAGTCTCCTAGTCTCCTAGTCCCCTAGTCTCCTAGCCAATGGCTGCCAGGTATGATTCTGTTAAGCACAGACATGGGTGTGAGATCATAATCAGCCAGACACCTGCGGAGCCGTCAACAGAAGCCTCTCCTCATGTGGGCCACATTAACGGGATCTCATTGTGGGCTCCCATGTGAGATGCTAGCGGAGGCTACACTGCTCCATCCTCTGGAGCACCAACACCAGAACCGGAAAACTGTTTTGGGGAGTTTATTTTTGAGGATAGAATCTAAAATTGTGCACATAAGAAGAAGCTGTGGAAATAAATTTAGATCCAATTGGTTACCTTTTTAAATTAAGGCAGCACCTTGGGACATGGACGGAGTAGTGCATCCTATAATTTTGTTGTCATACCACTCTCCTCCTCACTCAAATGTAGTTCCCAGGAGAGAGATTCTCTTTTCCACAAAAAATACCAAACTGTTCTTTACATTTTACAGCACAACGCTGTTCATGCTGGGCATTCAATATGCCAAAGCACATTGAACAGGGAAAAAATACCCTCTAAAAATGCATTTATTTTTTAAAAGATGCTCAGTAGAGCTGTTTTTAGGACACTTTTCCTGAAGTCTCCATGAGCTCAACACTCTGGACCAGTCAAGATGCAATTACTACCACTTAGAATTCTTTGCTGGCAGTGGCCGTGGAATGGTTTGACTTACAGAAGCAGCGGGGTGAAAAAACTAATTCATAGTGGCTCTTTGCTGTCTTAAACAACAATGATGACCACAGCTCTCGTGTAATACAGTATACAGACCAGAGACATAAGGACCTAGGGTTACGGTTATATAGTATACAGACCAGAGACATAAGGACCTAGGGTTACGGTTATATAGTATACAGACCAGAGACATAAGGACCTAGGGTTAGGGTTATACAGTATACTGACCAGAGACATAAGGACCTAGGGTTAGGGTTATACAGTATACAAACCAGAGACATAAGGACCTAGGGTTACGGTTATATAGTATACAGACCAGAGACATAAGGACCTAGGGTTAGGGTTATACAGTATACAAACCAGAGACATAAGGACCTAGGGTTACGGTTATATAGTATACAGAACAGAGACATAAGGACCTAGGGTTACGGTTATATAGTATACAGACCAGAGACATAAGGACCTAGGGTTACGGTTATATAGTATACAGACCAGAGACATAAGGACCTAGGGTTACGGTTATATAGTATACAGACCAGAGACATAAGGACCTAGGGTTAGGGTTATACAGTATACTGACCAGAGACATAAGGACCTAGGGTTAGGGTTATACAGTATACAAACCAGAGACATAAGGACCTAGGGTTACGGTTATATAGTATACAGACCAGAGACATAAGGACCTAGGGTTAGGGTTATATAGTATACAGACCAGAGACATAAGGACCTAGGGTTACGGTTATATAGTATACAGACCAGAGACATAAGGACCTAGGGTTACGGTTATATAGTATACAGACCAGAGACATAAGGACCTAGGGTTACGGTTATATAGTATACAGACCAGAGACATAAAGGATCTAGGGTTAGGGTTATATAGTATACAGACCAGAGACATAAAGGATCTAGGGTTACGGTTATATAGTATACAGACCAGAGACATAAGGACCTAGGGTTACGGTTATATAGTATACAGACCAGAGACATAAGGACCTAGGGTTAGGGTTATACAGTATACTGACCAGAGACATAAGGACCTAGGGTTACGGTTATATAGTATACAGACCAGAGACATAAGGACCTAGGGTTACGGTTATATAGTATACAGACCAGAGACATAAGGACCTAGGGTTAGGGTTATACAGTATACTGACCAGAGACATAAGGACCTAGGGTTAGGGTTATACAGTATACAAACCAGAGACATAAGGACCTAGGGTTACGGTTATATAGTATACAGACCAGAGACATAAGGACCTAGGGTTAGGGTTATACAGTATACAAACCAGAGACATAAGGACCTAGGGTTACGGTTATATAGTATACAGACCAGAGACATAAGGACCTAGGGTTACGGTTATATAGTATACAGACCAGAGACATAAGGACCTAGGGTTAGGGTTATATAGTATACAGACCAGAGACATAAAGGATCTAGGGTTAGGGTTATATAGTATACAGACCAGAGACATAAAGGATCTAGGGTTACGGTTATATAGTATACAGACCAGAGACATAAGGACCTAGGGTTACGGTTATATAGTATACAGACCAGAGACATAAGGACCTAGGGTTACGGTTATATAGTATACAGACCAGAGACATAAGGACCTAGGGTTACGGTTATATAGTATACAGACCAGAGACATAAAGGATCTAGGGTTAGGGTTATATAGTATACAGACCAGAGACATAAGGACCTAGGGTTACGGTTATATAGTATACAGACCAGAGACATAAGGACCTAGGGTTACGGTTATATAGTATACAGACCAGAGACATAAGGACCTAGGGTTACGGTTATATAGTATACAGACCAGAGACATAAGGACCTAGGGTTACGGTTATATAGTATACAGACCAGAGACATAAGGACCTAGGGTTAGGGTTATATAGTATACAGACCAGAGACATAAAGGATCTAGGGTTAGGGTTATATAGTATACAGACCAGAGACATAAAGGATCTAGGGTTAGGGTTATATAGTATACAGACCAGAGACATAAGGACCTAGGGTTACGGATATATAGTATACAGACCAGAGACATAAGGATCTAGGGTTAGGGTTATATAGTATACAGACCAGAGACATAAGGACCTAGGGTTAGGGTTATATATAGTATACAGACCAGAGACATAAGGATCTAGGGTTTGGGTTACACAGTATACAGACCAGAGACATAAAGGATCTAGGGTTAGGGTTATATATAGTATACAGACCAGAGACATAAGGACCTAGGGTTAGGGTTATATAGTATACAGACCAGAGACATAAGGACCTAGGGTTAGGGTTACACAGTATACAGACCAGAGACATAAGGATTTAGGGTTAGGGTAACACAGTATACTGACCAGAGACATAAGGGTATAGGGTTAGGGTTATACAGTATACAGACCAGAGACATAAGGACCTAGGGTTAGGGTAACACAGTATACTGACCAGAGACATAAGGATATAGGGTTAGGGTTACACAGTATACAGAGCAGAGACATAAGGACCTAGGGTTAGGGTTACACAGTATACAGACCAGAGACATAAGGACCTAGGGTTAGGGTTACACAGTATACAGAGCAGAGACATAAGGACCTAGGGTTAGGGTTAGGGTTATACAGTATACAGAGCAGAGACATAAGGACCTAGGGTTAGGGTTAGGGTTATACAGTATACAGAGCAGAGACATAAGGACCTAGGGTTAGGGTTATACAGTATACAGAGCAGAGACATAAGGACCTAGGGTTAGGGTTACACAGTATACAGAGCAGAGACATAAGGACCTAGGGTTAGGGTTACATAGTATACAGACCAGAGACATAAGGACCGAGGGTTAGGATTACACAGAATACAGACCAGAGACATACGGATCAAGGGTTAGGGTTACACAGTATACTGACCAGAGACATAAGGGTATAGGGTTAGGGTTATACAGTATACAGACCAGAGACATAAGGACCTAGGGTTAGGGTTACATAGTATACAGACCAGAGACATAAGGACCGAGGGTTAGGGTAACACAGTATACAGACCAGAGACATACGGATCAAGGGTTAGGGTTACACAGTATACAGACCAGAGACATAAGGATCTAGGGTTAGGGTAACACAGTATACTGACCAGAGACATAAGGGTATAGGGTTAGGGTTATACAGTATACAGACCAGAGACATAAGGACCTAGGGTTAGGGTAACACAGTATACTGACCAGAGACATAAGGATATAGGGTTAGGGTAACACAGTATACAGAGCAGAGACATAAGGACCTAGGGTTAGGGTTATATAGTGTACAGAGCAGAGACATAAGGACCTAGGGTTAGGGTTATATAGTATACAGACCAGAGACATAAGGACCTAGGGTTAGGGTTATATAGTATACAGACCAGAGACATAAGGACCTAGGGTTAGGGTTATATATAGTATACAGACCAGAGACATAAGGATATAGGGTTAGGGTTATACAGTATACAGACCAGAGACATAAGGATATAGGGTTAGGGTAACACAGTATACAGAGCAGAGACATAAGGACCTAGGGTTAGGGTTATACAGTATACAGAGCAGAGACATAAGGACCTAGGGTTAGGGTTACACAGTATACAGAGCAGAGACATAAGGACCTAGGGTTAGGGTTAGGGTTATACAGTGTACAGAGCAGAGACATAAGGACCTAGGGTTAGGGTAACACAGTATACTGACCAGAGACATAAGGACCTAGGGTTAGGGTTAGGGTTATATAGTATACAGAGCAGAGACATAAGGACCTAGGGTTAGGGTTATATAGTGTACAGAGCAGAGACATAAGGACCTAGGGTTAGGGTTATATAGTATACAGACCAGAGACATAAGGACCTAGGGTTAGGGTTATACAGTATACAGACCAGAGACATAAGGACCTAGGGTTAGGGTTATACAGTATACAGAGCAGAGACATAAGGGCCTAGGGTTAGGGTTATATAGTATACAGAGCAGAGACATAAGGACCTAGGGTTAGGGTTATATAGTATACAGAGCAGAGACATAAGGACCTAGGGTTAGGGTTATACAGTATACAGAGCAGAGACATAAGGACCTAGGGTTAGGGTTATATAGTATACAGACCAGAGACATAAGGACCTAGGGTTAGGGTTATACAGTATACAGACCAGAGACATAAAGGATCTAGGGTTAGGGTTATATATAGTATACAGACCAGAGACATAAGGACCTAGGGTTACGGTTATATAGTATACAGACCAGAGACATAAGGACCTAGGGTTACGGTTATATAGTATACAGACCAGAGACATAAAGGATCTAGGGTTAGGGTTATATAGTATACAGACCAGAGACATAAGGACCTAGGGTTACGGTTATATAGTATACAGACCAGAGACATAAAGGATCTAGGGTTAGGGTTATATAGTATACAGACCAGAGACATAAGGACCTAGGTTTAGGGTTATATATAGTATACAGACCAGAGACATAAGGATCTAGGGTTTGGGTTACACAGTATACAGACCAGAGACATAAGGATCTAGGGTTAGGGATATATAGTATACAGACCAGAGACATAAGGATCTAGGGTTAGGGTTATATAGTATACAGACCAGAGACATAAGGACCTAGGGTTAGGGTTATATATAGTATACAGACCAGAGACATAAGGATTTAGGGTTAGGGTAACACAGTATACTGACCAGAGACATAAGGATAGGGTTAGGGTTATACAGTATACAGACCAGAGACATAAGGACCTAGGGTTAGGGTAACACAGTATACTGACCAGAGACATAAGGATATAGGGTTAGGGTTACACAGTATACAGAGCAGAGACATAAGGACCTAGGGTTAGGGTTAGGGTTATACAGTATACAGAACAGAGACATAAGGACCTAGGGTTAGGGTTACACAGTATACAGAGCAGAGACATAAGGACCTAGGGTTAGGGTTAGGGTTATACAGTTTACAGAACAGAGACATAAGGACCTAGGGTTAGGGTATTAGGGTTACACAGTATACAGAGCAGAGACATAAGGACCTAGGGTTAGGGTTATACAGTATACAGAGCAGAGACATAAGGACCTAGGGTTAGGGTTATACAGTATACAGACCAGAGACATAAGGACCTAGGGTTAGGGTTACATAGTATACAGACCAGAGACATAAGGACCGAGGGTTAGGATTACACAGAATACAGACCAGAGACATACGGATCAAGGGTTAGGTTACACAGTATACTGACCAGAGACATAAGGGTATAGGGTTAGGGTTATACAGTATACAGACCAGAGACATAAGGACCTAGGGTTAGGGTTACATAGTATACAGACCAGAGACATAAGGACCGAGGGTTAGGGTAACACAGTATACAGACCAGAGACATACGGATAGGGTTAGGGTTACACAGTATACAGACCAGAGACATAAGGATCTAGGGTTAGGTAACACAGTATACTGACCAGAGACATAAGGGTATAGGGTTAGGGTTATACAGTATACAGACCAGAGACATAAGGACCTAGGGTTAGGGTAACACAGTATACTGACCAGAGACATAAGGATATAGGGTTAGGGTAACACAGTATACAGAGCAGAGACATAAGGACCTAGGGTTAGGGTTATATAGTATACAGAGCAGAGACATAAGGACCTAGGGTTAGGGTTATATAGTATACAGACCAGAGACATAAGGACCTAGGGTTACGGTTATATAGTATACAGACCAGAGACATAAGGACCTAGGGTTAGGGTTACACAGTATACAGACCAGAGACATAAGGACCTAGGGTTAGGGTTATACAGTATACAGACCAGAGACATAAGGACCTAGGGTTAGGGTTATACAGTATACAGAGCAGAGACATAAGGACCTAGGGTTAGGGTTACACAGTATACAGACCAGAGACATAAGGACCTAGGGTTAGGGTTACACAGTATACAGAGCAGAGACATAAGGACCTAGGGTTAGGGTTAGGGTTATACAGTGTACAGAGCGAGACATAAGGACCTAGGGTTAGGGTAACACAGTATACTGACCAGAGACATAAGGGCTTAGGGTTAGGGTTAGGGTTATATAGTATACAGAGCAGAGACATAAGGACCTAGGGTTAGGGTTATATAGTATACAGAGCAGAGACATAAGGACCTAGGGTTAGGGTTATACAGTATACAGACCAGAGACATAAGGACCTAGGGTTAGGGTTATACAGTATACAGACCAGAGACATAAGGACCTAGGGTTAGGGTTATACAGTATACAGAGCAGAGACATAAGGACCTAGGGTTAGGGTTATACAGTATACAGACCAGAGACATAAGGACCTAGGGTTAGGGTTATACAGTATACAGACCAGAGACATAAGGACCTAGGGTTAGGGTTATACAGTATACAGAGCAGAGACATAAGGACCTAGGGTTAGGGTTATACAGTATACAGAGCAGAGACATAAGGACCTAGGGTTAGGGTTATACAGTATACAGAGCAGAGACATAAGGACCTAGGGTTAGGGTTATACAGTATACAGAGCAGAGACATAAGGACCTAGGGTTAGGGTTATACAGTATACAGAGCAGAGACATAAGGACCTAGGGTTAGGGTAGTATACAGACCAGAGACATATACCAGGGAGGTTATACAGTATACAGACCAGAGACATAAGGACCTAGGGTTAGGGTATACTGACCAGAGACATACAGTATACAGACCAGAGACATAAGGACCTAGGGTTAGGGTTATACAGTATACAGAACAGAGACATAAGGACCTAGGAGTTAGGGGGTTATACAGTATACAGAGCAGAGACATAAGGACCTAGGGTTAGGGTTATACAGTATACAGAGCAGAGACATAAGGACCTAGGGTTAGGGTTATACAGTATACAGAGCAGAGACATAAGGACCTAGGGTTAGGGTTATACAGTATACAGAGCAGAGACATAAGGACCTAGGGTTAGGGTTATACAGTATACAGACCAGAGACATAAGGACCTAGGGTTAGGGTTATACATACAGAGCAGAGACATAAGGACCTAGGCTTATACAGTATACTGACCAGAGACATAAGGACCTAGGGTTAGGGTTATACAGTATACAGAGCAGAGACATAAGGACCTAGGGTTAGGGTTATACAGTATACAGACCAGAGACATAAGGACCTAGGGTTAGAGACATAAGGACCTAGGGTTAGGGTTATACAGTATACAGACCAGAGTATATACAGAACAGAGACATAAGGACCTAGGGTTAGGGTTATACAGTATACAGACCAGAGACATAAGGACCTAGGGTTAGGGTTATACAGTATACAGACCAGAGACATAAGGACCTAGGGTTAGGGTTATACAGTATACAGACCAGAGACATAAGGACCTAGGGTTAGGGTTATACAGTATACAGACCAGAGACATAAGGACCTAGGGTTAGGGTTTATACAGTATAAGGACCTAGGGTTAGGGTTAGGGTTATACAGTATACAGACCAGAGACATAAGGACCTAGGGTTAGGGTTAGGTTATACAGTATACAGACCAGAGACATAAGGACCTAGGGTTAGGGTTGGTTATACAGTATACAGACCAGAGACATAAGGACCTAGGGGGTTAGGGTTATACAGTATACAGACCAGAGACATAAGGACCTAGGGTTAGGGTTAGGGTTATACAGTATACAGACCAGAGACATAAGGACCTAGGGTTAGGGTTAGGGTTATACAGTATACAGAGCAGAGACATAAGGACCTAGGGTTAGGGTTATTTATCATCATTAGTCATTTAGGTCAACATTGGATCATTCAGAGATCCTCACTGAACTTCTGGAGAGAGTTTGCTGCACTGAAAGTAAAAGGGGCTGAATAATTTTGCACGCCCAATTTTTCAGTTTTTGATTTGTTAAAAAAGTTTGAAATATCCAATAAATGTCGTTCCACTTCATGATTGTGTCCCACTTGTTGTTGATTCTTCACAAAAAAATACAGTTTTATATCTTTATGTTTGAAGCCTGAAATGTGGCAAAAGGTCGCAAAGTTCAAGGGGGCCGAATACTTTCGCAAGGCACTGTATATTGTAAATTGGAATGGTGGAGTCATGTATTTCATGGAGTTATCAGAATTGTTTTGGTATTGCCCTCAGTTAGCCTGTTTCTGGTCTCAGGTTCAGGAATGGCTGAAAATGCATAACATTGATCTAAAATTGACCCTAGAAATAGTATTGTTGGGAGATCAGGAGAAACCGGGTCAGTCAATAACTAATATACTAATATTATTAGTAAAAGTATTTATCTTCAATTCGCAATCTGTGGATTCTATTCGATTAGATAGATTCAAAATGTATGTTGAATATCACAGCATAGTTGAAAGATATATGGTGTGTAGAAATACAAAGAGGGTGGCCAGCAGAGATAGGTGGGATGGGCTGAGGGAAGCTAAGGGTTGGGATGTGGAATTGGAGACAAGTGGGAGTTGTTGGGCAGGGGATAGAATGACGGTCAAAGATAAAAGTAAAAAAATAAAGTAAAAAATAACAGTTATTGCCTGTTTGCCGTGCAGGTGTTTGTACACATGCATATACACACATTCTCATTCAAATGCACACACGTGTACATACACGACACACACACACACATACACATGTCAATAGTGCCATACAGTACATGCAATCAAACATATTCAGTTGGCCTTGCTGTTATGATTTTTGTTGTCCTTGATGTCTTTTGTTTTTTGGAATATATGTTTTAAAAGGGTATTTTGGGGGGGGGTTCACATGGTTGAGGTGCAGCTCCTGGAGAACTGGATGTATTGGTACCGCTTGTCGGTGGAAGCAGAAAGGACAGTCTATCTTGGGGTGGTTGGAGTCAATTTTCTGGGCCTTCCTTTCATTGTTGGACCTTATTCACAACTGTGTGTATCTGTGTGGACCATTTAAAGTCCTTAGTGATTTGGACCCAGAGGAACTTGAAGCTCTCAACCTGCTCCACTGCAGACCCATATATGTGGATGGGGATGTGTTTGACTGATGGTGAGGTTGTTGTCCTGGTACCACACTGCCAGGTCAATGACCTCGCTGTGGGCTACCTTATCATTGTCGGTGATCAGGCCTACCACTGTCGTGCCGTCAGCAAACTTGGAGTTGTGCGTGGTCATACAGTCCTTGGTGAAAGGAGAGTACAGGAGGGGACTAAGCATGCACCCCACTGGGGCTCCCGTGTTGAGAGTTGGCATGGTGGATATGATGTTGCCTACCCTCACTACCTGGGGTCGGCCCGTAAGGAAGTCCAGAACCCAGTTGGAGAGTGAGGTGTTCAGTTCCAGGGTCCTAAGCTTGGTGACGTGCTTTAAGGGGTGGTGTTGAACAAGGGTGTTGAATGCTGATCTGTAGTCAATGAATGGCATTCTCACATAGGTATTAATGTTATTTAGGTTGGTGAGGGCAGTGTGGAGTGCAATTAAGATTGGGTCGTCTATGGATCTGTTGAGGTGTTATGCGAATTGGAGTGGGTCTAGGGTGACTGGGATGTTGGAGTTGATGTATGCCATAACCAGCCTTTCAAAGCACTTCATGATTACAGATGTGAGTGCTAGAGGGCAGTAGTCATTGTGACATGAAGCCTTAGAGTTCTTGGGAACAGAAATGATGGTAGTCATCTTATAACATGTGGGGATTACAGACTGGGAAATGGAGAGGTTGAAAATTACCATGAATATGCCTGCAGCGGATCTGCTCATTCTTTAAGAAGGCTCCCTGGAATCCGTCTGCGGCCTTGCGAGTGTTGATGTGAATAAAGACCTTACTGACGTCGGAGAGCGAGATCAGCCAGTCCTCTGGTTCGGCGGGGGCCCTCACACACGTCATGGTGTTGTCATTGTCAAAGCGTGCATAAAATGCAATGAGTTCAACTGGTAGGGAAGCATTGCTGGGCAGATCACGGCTGGGTCTTCCTTTGTAATCTGTAATGGACTGTAGCCACTTCCACTTCATTCCTATATTATATACTAGATACAGTTGAAGTAGTAAGTTCACGTACACTTAGGTTGGAGTCATTAGAACTCGTTTTTCAACCACTCCACAAATTTCTTGTTAAACAAACTATAGTTTTGGCAAGTCGGTTAGGACATCTACTTTGTGCATGACAAGTCATTTTTCCAACAATTGTTTACAGACAGATTATTTCACTTATAATTCAATGCTCACTATACTTCCGGCGCCGACAGAGATGGCCGCCTCACTTCGCGTTCCTAGGAAACTATGCAGTTTTTTGTTTTTTTTACGTGTTATTTCTTACACTAGTACCCCAGGTCATCTTAGGTTTCTTTACATACAGCCGAGAAGAATTACTGAATATAAGATCAGCGTCAACTCACCATCAGTACGACCAAGAATATGTTTTTCGCGATGCGGATCCTGTGTTCTGCCTTACAACCAGTGTAACGGAGTGGATCACATGCAGCGAACAAAAAAAAAAACGACTCAGAAAAAGAGGGAAACGAAGCGGTCTTCTGGTCAGACTCCGGAGACGGGCACATCGTGCACCACTCCCTAGCATTCTTCTTGCCAATGTCCAGTCTCTTGACAACAAGGTTGATGAAATCCGAGCAAGGGTAGCATTCCAGAGGGACATCAGAGACTGTAACGTTCTCTGCTTCACGGAAACATGGCTAACTGGAGAGACGCAATCCGAAGCGGTGCAGCCAGCGGGTTTCTCCACGCATCGCGCCGACAGAAACAAACATCTTTCTGGTAAGAAGACGGGCGGGGGCGTATGCCTTATGGCCAACGTGACATGGTGTGATGAAAGAAACATACAGGAACTCAAATCCTTCTGTTCACCTGATTTAGAATTCCTCACAATCAAATGTAGACCGCATTATCTACCAAGAGAATTCTCTTCGATTATAATCACAGCCGTATATATCCCCCCCAAAGCAGACACATCGATGGCTCTGAACGAACTTTATCTAACTCTCTGCAAACTGGAAACGATTTATCCGGAGGCTGCATTCATTGTAGCTGGGGATTTTAACAAGGCTAATCTGAAAACAAGACTCCCTAAATTTTATCAGCATATCGATTGCGCAACCACGGGTGGAAAGACCCTGGATCATTGTTACTCTAACTTCTGCGACGCATATAAGGCCCTGCCCCGCCCCCCTTTCGGAAAAGCTGACCACGACTCCATTTTGTTGATCCCTGCCTACAGACAGAAACTAAAACAAGAAGCTCCCACGCTGAGGTCTGTCCAACGCTGGTCCGACCAAGCTGACTCCACACTCCAAGACTGCTTCCATCACGTGGACTGGGAGATGTTTCGTATTGCATCAGACAACAACATTGACGAATACGCTGATACGGTGTGCGAGTTCATTAGAACGTGCGTTGAAGATGTCGTTCCCATAGCAACGATTAAAACATTCCCTAACCAGAAACCGTGGATTGATGGCAGCATTCGTGTGAAACTGAAGGCACGAACCACTGCTTTTAATCAGGGCAAGGTGTCTGGTAACATGACTGAATACAAACAGTGCAGCTATTCCCTCCGCAAGGCTATCAAACAAGCTAAGCGCCAGTACAGAGACAAAGTAGAATCTCAATTCAACGGCTCAGACACAAGAGGTATGTGGCAGGGTCTACAGTCAATCACGGACTACAGGAAGAAACCCAGCCCAGTCACGGACCAGGATGTCTTGCTCCCAGGCAGACTAAATAACTTTTTGCCCGCTTTGAGGACAATACAGTGCCACTGACACGGCCTGCAACGGAAACATGCGGTCTCTCCTTCACTGCAGCCGAAGTGAGTAAGACATTTAAACGTGTTAACCCTCGCAAGGCTGCAGGCCCAGGCGGCATCCCCAGCCGCGCCCTCAGAGCATGCGCAGACCAGCTGGCCGGTGTGTTTACGGACATATTCAATCAATCCCTATACCAGTCTGCTGTTCCCACATGCTTCAAGAGGGCCACCATTGTTCCTGTTCCCAAGAAAGCTAAGGTAACTGAGCTAAACGACTACCGCCCGTAGCACTCACATCCGTCATCATGAAGTGCTTTGAGAGACTAGTCAAGGACCATATCACCTCCACCCTACCTGACACCCTTGACCCACTCCAATTTGCTTACCGCCCAAATAGGTCCACAGACGATGCAATCTCAACCACACTGCACACTGCCCTAACCCATCTGGACAAGAGGAATACCTATGTGAGAATGCTGTTCATCGACTACAGCTCGGCATTCAACACCATAGTACCCTCCAAGCTCGTCATCAAGCTCGAGACCCTGGGTCTCGACCCCGCCCTGTGCAACTGGGTACTGGACTTCCTGACGGGCCGCCCCCAGGTGGTGAGGGTAGGCAACAACATCTCCTCCCCGCTGATCCTCAACACTGGGGCCCCACAAGGGTGCGTTCTGAGCCCTCTCCTGTACTCCCTGTTCACCCACGACTGCGTGGCCATGCACGCCTCCAACTCAATCATCAAGTTTGCGGACGACACAACAGTGGTAGGCTTGATTACCAACAACGACGAGACGGCCTACAGGGAGGAGGTGAGGGCCCTCGGAGTGTGGTGTCAGGAAAATAACCTCACACTCAACGTCAACAAAACTAAGGAGATGATTGTGGACTTCAGGAAACAGCAGAGGGAACACCACCCTATCCACATCGATGGAACAGTAGTGGAGAGGGTAGCAAGTTTTAAGTTCCTCGGCATACACATCACAGACAAACTGAATTGGTCCACTCACACAGACAGCATCGTGAGGAAGGCGCAGCAGCGCCTCTTCAACCTCAGGAGGCTGAAGAAATTCGGCTTGTCACCAAAAGCACTCACAAACTTCTACAGATGCACAATCGAGAGCATCCTGGCGGGCTGTATCACCGCCTGGTATGGCAACTGCACCGCCCTCAACCGTAAGGCTCTCCAGAGAGTAGTGAGGTCTGCACAACGCATCACCGGGGGCAAACTACCTGCCCTCCAGGACACCTACACCACCCGATGCTACAGGAAGGCCATAAAGATCATCAAGGACATCAACCACCCGAGCCACTGCCTGTTCACCCCGCTGTCATCCAGAAGGCGAGGTCAGTACAGGTGCATCAAAGCTGGGACCGAGAGACTGAAAAACAGCTTCTATCTCAAGGCCATCAGACTGTTAAACAGCCACCACTAACATTGAGTGGCTACTGCCAACACACTGTCAATGACACTGGCTCTACTCCAGCCACTTTAATCATGGGAATTGATGGGAAATGATGTAAATATATCACTAGCCACTTTAAACAATGCTACCTTATATAATGTTACTTACCCTACATTGTTCATCTCATATGCATACGTTGATACTGTACTCTATATCATCGACTGCATCCTTATGTAATACATGTATCACTAGCCACTTTAACTATGCCACTTGGTTTACATACTTATCTCATATGTATATACTGTACTCGATATCATCTACTGTATCTTGCCTATGCTGCTCTGTACCATCACTCATTCATATATCCTTATGTACATATTCTTTATCCCCTTACACTGTGTATAAGACAGTAGTTTTTTTTGGAATTGTTATTTAGATTACTTGCTTTTTATTACTGCATTGTCGGAACTAGAAGCACAAGCATTTCGCTACACTCGCATTAACATCTGCTAACCATGTGTATGTGACAAATAAAATTTGATTTGATTTGATTTGATGTATTACAATTCCAGTGGGTCAGAAGTTTACATACACTAAGTTGACTGTGCCTTTAAACAGCTTGAAAAATTCCATGAAAATGATGTCGTGGCTTTAGAAGGTTCTGTTAGGCTAATTGACATAATTTGAGTCAATTGGAGGTGTACCTGTGGATGTATTTCAAGGCATACCTTCAAACTCAATGCCTCTTTGCTTGACATCATGAAAATCAAAAGAAATCAGCCAAGACCTCTGAAAAAAATTGGAAACCTCCACATGTCTGGTTCATCCTTGGAAGCAATTTCCAAATGCCTGAAGGTACCACGTTCATCTGTACAAACAATAGTACACAAGTATAAACACCATGGGACCACGCAGCCGGCACACTGCTCAGGAAGGAGACGCGTTCTGTCTCCTAGAGATTAATGTACTTTCGTGCGAAATGTGCAAATCAATCCCAGAACAACAGCAAAGGACCTTTTGAAGATCCTGGAGGAAACAGGTACAAAAGTATCTATATCCACAGTAAAACGAGTCCTATATCGACATAACCTGAAAGGCCGCTCAGCAAGGAGGAAGCCTCTGCTCCAAAACCGCCATAAAAAAGCCAGACTATGGTTTGCAACTGCACATGGGGACATAGATCATACTTTTTGGAGAAATGTCCTCTGGTCTGATGAAACAAAAACAGAACTGTTGGTCCATAATGATCATTGTTATGTTTGGAGGAAAAAGGGGGAGGCTTGCAAGCCGAAGAACACCATCCCAACCGTGAAGCACTGGGGTGGCAGCATCATGTTGTAGGGGTGCTTTGCTGCAGGAGGGACTGGTGCACTTCACAAAATAGATGGCTTCATGAGGATGGGAAATTATGTGGATATTTTAAAGCAACATCTCAAGAGATCAGTCAGGAATTTAAAGTTTGGTCGCAAATGGGTATTCCAAATGGACAATGACCCCAAGCATACTTCCAAAATTGTGGCAAAATGGCTTATTAAAAACAAAGTCAAGGTATTGAAGTGGCCATCACAAAGCCCTGACCTCAATCCTATCGAACATTTGTGGGCAGAACTGAAAAAGCGTGTGTGAGCAAGGATGCCTACAAACCTGACTCAGTTACATTAGCTCTCTGTCAGGAGGAACGGGGCAAAATTCACCCAATTTATTGTGGGAAGCTTGTGGAAGGCTACCCGAAACGTTTAACCCAAGTCAAACAATACAAAGGCAATGCATCCAAATACTAATTGAGTGTACAGTATGTAAACTTCTGACCCACCGGGAATGAAATAAAAGCTGAAATAAATAATTTTCTCAACTGTTATTTTGACATTTCACATTCTTAAAATAAAGTGGTGATCGTATCTGACCTAAAACAGGGAATTTTTACTTGGATTAAATGTCAGAATTGTGAAAAACTGAGTTTAAATGTATTTGGCTAAGGTGTGTGTAAACTTCCGACTTCAACTGTACATTCCTTTTGTTCATTTGATGACTCTTCGTAGCTGGACTTCTTCTTTGTGTCCTCAGATAGCCCTATGTGGTGTAGCCCTGTCCTTTTGTTAATCCAGGGATTTTGATTGGTCAAGCAGCGAACTTCATTGTGTGGACAATGTCGCAGATGTATTTCCTTATGAAGCCGGTGATGGAGGTGTTATCGGCGGAGTCTCGGAACATATTCCAATCAACACTAGCAAATTTAATCTCTGATTCTGATGACCAAAGGAGCTAGTCACGGGTACTTCCTGTTTGAGGTTCTGCTTGTAAACAAGAAGCAGGAGTACGGAGTCATGATCCAATTTGCCGAATGGCAGACGAAGGAAGGCCTTGTATGCTTGCTTGTGGGGTAGAGTAACAGTGGTCTAGGACTCTATCGCCCCAAGTGTCGAAGGAGACGTGTTGATGGAAGTTGGCATCATGTGTCTTAATGGCGTGGAATTAAAATCGCCGGGGACAATGAAGGCTTGTTTATAGTCTTGTATTGTAATGAGACTATTGTATTGTTTAAAGTGTCTCCATTGTTACCACTCTCTGTGCCTGCCTCCCAAATGGCACCCTTTTCTCTTTATAGTTCACTAGTTTTGACCATGGGCATTGGTCAAAACGAGTGCACTATAAATGGAATAGGGTGCCAGTTGGGACACAGCCTCTGTCCCTTCTATGATGGACTACGGTCAAAGGATCTCTGTATCCTGTCTAAACAGAATGGAGCTGGTGCAGCACACCGAGGGCATAAACTTAACCACCAACCACATAATGTCACAGCATGATTCACACTAAAAGCCATCGCTATAAATTCACTTAAAGAGTAGCTGACATGATTTTGTCAATTTTGGATCCCCCTACAAATGTCTTTGGATCAAACATTTATTTGTAAACCGTGTTAATTTGTCTTATTGTGCGACCCTCCTGATGATTTATCTGACCCTATCGCATTCCCCTTGTTTCACCAGGATGAGAGGATGCCATGCTTCATGCTGTGAGAGTAAGGGTGAGTTAAACTCTTCCAGATCAAGCACTGTAGGCCTGGCAAGAAGAAATGAAGACTGTTTAAAGAGTTTGAGAGAGAAGTAGATAGCATAGAAAATTTCAGCTCACTGCTTGACAGGATTCTTCAATTGTTCATGAAAGTTTATGCTGAACATGGCTATGTCATAACTTCATCTATGACCTCTGCTCTGATAGTTCATGGTGGATATAAAGACAAGTTCCTCCTGATGTTGTCATTGGTGAATCATACTGCCACCTTGTGGAGTTAAAGGGTTAGACTACCAGTAGACATCTCAGGTACCCTGTCTTTTCAGATCATAGCCCATATTTAGTAGGTATGTGGTTACTGTATGTAGTAAAAGTAGTGGTTATGGATTGCCTGTCTGCCTCTAGGGCACTGGAAATTCCTCTGGGGACAGGGAGGCCCCTGGATGTCACCTCTACCAAAGACACAGTCTGCCTGTAGGGCACTGGGAATGCCTCAGGGGACAGTGAGGGACCTGGGGCCTTAGGCCCGTGGTACACGCAGGCCCGTGCAGGAGGGCACGGGATATTCCTCAATGCTGGAAGGGTGCCCGAGTGAAAAGGTCTGGGAACCCCTGGTCTAGGCTAAAAGATAAATAAAAATTATAGTATGCTACAAAGTAACATAAATACTTCAGTAATAGAGTAATAGATCAACTGTCTCGAAGTTCACATGTTATTAAAATTGACTGTATGCTACTATATATTAAACCACACTGCCTATAGGATCACGTACAGCAAAACTTTAAATACATAGCCTATCTATTTACATAGACCCAATTAAATGAGAAATGCACACAGTAATTTGTTGTATGGCTGTTTCAGTAATATGAACCCATCACAGCCAGAAAAGGTGAGGAATTAATTCTGCAATGGTTATGAAAATGAAACAAATAGGAAATATATTCCTATGCCTAATTATTTTAGATGAAAACAATGAAACACTCTTCTCACTAACGGTAAATGGCTGCATCTTGTTATTATGTTTTTATGAATGTGTGTCATCATATCACCCACTTGCACAAAAAACGTATAGGTCTATTTGCCTGCGTGCAATAGGCTACAATACTTGAACCACTATAAGATGTGTGTACGCATGGTCTAAAGTTTATGTGGAAGAAAGTACATTTTCACTTCAAGTTCAGTTTTTATAAACAACAAACTGGCAACCTCACAATTATTATGATTTTTTTGTACTTAGGCACGGTTTATTAATGAGGCCCATGGATGTCACCTCTCTCCCCCAGACACAGTCTGCCTGTCGGGCACACCTGGAAATATGTGACTTAGTCAGCTATGTTAATGGCTGTAGGCTGGCATCATGATACTATCTGTTTCCCTAGCACCTTCCCAGCAGGACCCTTCCACAGTACCCTCCCAGCAGGACACTCCCAGCAGGACACTCCCAGAAAAGGTATACTCCTCCAGCTAATCTGGAGCTGTGCTCATCAATCTATCTCAAGTCTAGTCTACACTGGAATGGAGTCTGTTTTTATTGAGGCTAAAGTTGTTTTGGAACACACCACATCTCAATGGAGAGACTGGTTTTGATGTAACTCAAGCCTTATATAAAGATATAACTTAATTTTGATTATGAGTCAGTCATCCTATATTGACCTCCGAACTTGGACATCATGTGGCAGGTTCCCGGTCACATATTAAGCCCAATGCTGGACTAAAAAACATTTTCAATGGAGATTCTCTAGCCTGCATGTGTTGGAGTCCATTTGGCTCCAGTCAGTGAAGTTGAATGTGAATGTCTGAAAGTATGTTAATAACACAATCTCATATGTCTAATGGTAATACGAGCAGGTGACTTGCCTGATTAAAATACACCAATACTCACATAAGTGGTTTGTTGCTAAAACATTTAATTAGTGTAAATGACCTGGAGTGTGGCTGTAATTTCCTCGTAAAGTGTTTAGGGACGTCAAAGAGGCTAGTGTTTCACCCATCATAGTAGTGATCTCAGTCAAATACATTCAGAGGGGATTTCTAGGAAGTCCACCTCAAGTGGGTTTAGGAGAAAATATTACATGTTTGAAAATGTTAGCTACATAATATCAAATATTCCTGCCTCCACAGTATGCAATACGTATTAAGAACTGCTGTTTAATTTCTCTGAGATTGCTGCTTGAGGGTAGAAATGAGTAATGACTTAGATGCCTGCAGGAAAAAATATGATTGCAGTATTATTCTAAGGGAACCCTGAGCAGGAACCAGTATAACTATTGGCGGGCGATCAAATATGCCATTTAAACAAACTGTAAAATTAAAAAAAAAAAAGTGAAATATTACATGCTTGTCATAATGTTTGCAAAATGTTTGAAATACATCAAATCATTCCCCACTTCTTTGATTTACTGCAACGGAATTTCTGGGTGACAAATTACCATTCACGCCTTGCAACTGATAAAAAAAAAAAGGTTTTGGCTTTGCCTCAATGGTGTATCAATGCCTGTATCTTTCAATATTCCCAGCAAAGATTTAAGGTGTTTTTTTAACTAGTTCCAGGTTGAGTGATGTTGGCTACAGATGCACGTTATTACAGGTCATTTAATGAAACTCAAATGACTTTAAGGGTCTTGTTAACTTCAACACTGAAGCTGAGTGCTTATCATCTGTTTCACAAATTCTTTTTAGAATCAAGTGATTTGAAGAGTGATTGGAGGAAATGCATACATTCAAGCCAGTATTTTTATTTAGTAATCTTTGAACATGTCACCTGGGATATGGAAATACAGTAGTGGACATAGAGTAGTGGACATAGAGTAGTGGGCATAGAGTAGTGGGCATAGAGTAGTGGGCATAGAGTAGTGGACATAGAGTAGTGGGTATAGAGTAGTGGACATAGAGTAGTGGACATAGAGTAGTGGACATAGAGTAGTGGACATAGAGTAGTGGGCATAGAGTAGTGGACATAGAGTGAAGAGAAAATTAAATGTACTGTATTTAATCATTAACATTTTGATATAAGGAACCATGCCACACACAGAACATAGTTAGTCAAAACTAAAAGGAGAATGTTTATATTTATCAAGTAATGAGTTCATATACCACCTAGTATCAAACACAGAAGACATGTATCTATTTTTTCTAGATACTGCGCTCAAACAAGGGACGGGCTCAGTCAATGTCATTATCCTAGCAACTGTCAAATAAAAATGCTGATATTTACACAAATTGGTCCTGCCCTTCCTTCTTGTTTTTGGACATCAGAACATTCTGGTCAAAAAATAATTCTTCCTATGAACCTGAGTGGCTTTGGATCAGTAAGCGTTCTGTCTGTTTACATCTGAGTGTTTTTTTTGGCTGGCCAAGGTGCAATGTGGGAGAGAGAGAAGGAGGGAGGGAGGGAGGGAGGGAGCGTTGCTAGGAGATGCCAGGTAGGTGTCTGAGAAACGTCTAAGAAAGGAGTGATTTTTGGTTATACATTGTTTATGTTTGACAGCGAATGAAAGTGATAGACAGGGCACTGGATCGCAAATACAGTTGTGTTGATGATATGCCATAAGAGCATTACTAAGGCACCAACTCATGTCTCACGAAGAGTTAGATACATCTATAATGTTTCACAGGTGCAGCAAACGACAGACTGTTTCCAGACAGTGTACATACTTTGACTGGAATTCCTTTGATGTTAACCGATTCATGTCCATAACGGATTATTTGTATATATAGTTTGTTTTTATCGTCCGAAGCATTTGTTTTTTCTACATTGAGTGTTTTTGATATTGTACTACATTTTGTCTTTGGACGCACATATTATGAATCAAATAATGTGTATATGTGTTCAAGTGATCAGAACGTAATGATTGTTGGTATTTATGTGTGACGCACACAAATATGTATGGTAATATTTGTTATGTTTGCTTTTGTTTGTTATTTTATGGAGCCAAACCTTGTGTACTGTTTTAGGTCTCCCAGGAATTTGCATTGAAAGTAATGTGTATGATTACTGACGCTAGTGGGAGTTGTGACGCCAATGGGGAGCGTTAGTGGGATTGTGAGATCTTGGAGGTTTCTTCTTCAATCTTGGTGAATGCCTACTACTGAACACTACCAACGTTTCTCCATCTCATCATTTCACCCTGTTAATTCACGTTTGTTATCTGATAACCACGTCCCAGTCTGAGGCGTGTAACAGATTCTGGCTGAGAGAGTGCATCACTACGTACCTGAAGTGTTTGGAAGGGTGTATCATATCCGAAAGAGACTGGTCTGCTCTGTTAAGAAGAAGTTGCCTACACTGACATCTGATGAAGTTCCAGTTTGCTGAAAGTGAGTATTTTGACCAGTTAAGAGGAGCTAGGCAGAAAACTCCTTCAGTGTAAAGTAACACCCGCAGTAACACCCGCAGTAACACCCGCCACACCAGACAAATCACCTCAAGTAAAGGAATATAGCAGCTTATCTATAACCTTGAGCGTTGACCATGTAGCACACCTCACAGCCATCAGAGACACTGGAGGCTTGCAGGCGCTGCAGCACGGCCTACAGCAGAGAGACTCCACTTGCTCCATCCAATGACTGCATCTTACAACTTACTGAACTAGTATTATCCCATAACTACTTTGTCTTTGAGTCAGACTTTTTCCTTCAAATTCGGGGTGTAGCCATGGGCTCCCCTTTTCCCTCCAACTATGCAAACCCGTATGTGGGGACAAAGCATTCCTTTATAAGACAGAGACACACCCCTTAAAATACTTCTATGGAAGAGATACATAGATTATGTCTTCGTGCTCTGGGAAGGAAGTCAGCAGGAACTAAATGAATGCCAAACTCTACTAAACGAGAGCTCTGAAAACCTCAAATTCACCATGCAGTCTGATGAGAAAAACATAAAGTACCTGGACTTATGGATTATCAAAGAGAATGATGCATTACACACAGACTTATTATACACAAAGCCCACAGATCGCAAAACCTTGCTCTGTGCGGATAGTATGCATTCCCTTCCCCTCAAGAATGGTCTACCATATAGCCAGTTATGCAGGGTTAAACAAATCTGTGGCCACCAGTCAGATTTTGACAGCAATGACAGATAAATTCAAAATGAGAGGCTACAAGGACAAAACTTTTGATGCTGCAATGATGAAAATATCTCAAAAACCAAGAGAGGAATAACTAAAAACTCAACCTAAGAAGAAAAACAACACAACAGTCTTTTGCACTAAGTACACCAAGAAAATGAAAGCAATCTTGAAAAAGCACTGGCATATTCTGCAATCAGATCAACACAATCACAGACCTCTTCAAGGAACCTCCACTGGTGGTCTATAAGCGTGGTCGCAATATTGGAGTAGGTTTGGTGAGATCTGACCTGCCCCTCAGCCCACTCAGACACTCTTGACACCTATCTCAAATGGGAACTACAAATGTCAAATCAAATCTAATTTTATTTGTCACATACACATGGTTAGCAGATGTTAATGCGAGTGTAGCGAAATGCTTGTGCTTCTAGTTCCGACAATGCAATGCGGTGATACAGCACGCCAGGATGCTCTCGATTGTGCATCTGTAGAAGTTTGTGAGTGCTTTTGGTGACAAGCCGAATTTCTTCAGCCTCCTGAGGTTGAAGAGGCGCTGCTGCGCCTTCTTCACGATGCTGTCTGTGTGAGTGGACCAATTCAGTTTGTCTGTGATGTGTATGCCGAGGAACTTAAAACTTACTACCCTCTCCACTACTGTTCCATCGATGTGGATAGGGGGGTGTTCCCTCTGCTGTTTCCTGAAGTCCACAATCATCTCCTTAGTTTTGTTGACTTTGTGACTTTGTTGAGTGTGAGGTTATTTTCCTGACACCACACTCCGAGGGCCCTCACCTCCTCCCTATAGGCCGTCTCGTCGTTGTTGGTAATCAAGCCTACCACTGTTGTGTCGTCCGCAAACTTGATGATTGAGTTGGAGGCGTGCGTGGCCACGCAGTCGTGGGTGAACAGGGAGTACAGGAGAGGGCTCAGAACGCACCCTTGTGGGGCCCCAGTGTTGAGGATCAGCGGGGTGGAGATGTTGTTGCCTACCCTCACCACCTGGGGGCGGCCCGTCAGGAAGTCCATTACCCAGTTGCACAGCGCGGGGTCGAGACCCAGGGTCTCGAGCTTGATGACGAGCTTGGAGGGTACTATGGGGTGTGAATACCGAGCTGTAGTCGATGAACAGCATTCTCACATAGGTATTCCTCTTGTCCAGATGGGTTAGGGCAGTGTGCAGTGTGGTTGAGATTGCATCGTCTGTGGACTATTTGGGCGGTAAGCAAATTGGAGTGGGTCTAGGGTGTCAGGTAGGGTGGAGGTGATATGGTCCTTGACTAGTCTCTCAAAGCACTTCATGATGACGGAAGTGAGTGCTACGGGGCGGTAGTCGTTTAGCTCAGTTACCTTAGCTTTCTTGGGAACAGGAACAATGGTGGCCCTCTTGAAGCATGTGGGAACAGCACATGTGGCTCATGCGCACAGTTCAATAGCACTATAAAAACGTCTTTCTTCAGACCCACACATACAGGTCGAAAGATCCCTGATAGGGGTATCATCTCATGCAAGACCAAGGGATGTAATCTATCTCAAGCCTACGTAGGACAAACGAAAAGACAATTAAAACGCATAGCTCAACACCGCTGCTCAATCAGGTGTAAGAACACAAACTATCCAGTAGCAGCTCACTTTGTTGAAGCTAACCATCCCATCTCCTCCCTCAAATACACAGACATTGAGCATGTTGCTCTACCAAGGAGAGGAGGTAACATTGAGATCCTACTACTACAAAGAGAGTCTTACTGGATATTCTGTCCAAAAACATTGACCCCTAGTGGTCGGAATATTGACTTTGATCTCAGGCCCTTCTTATGAACAAATGTTTCCTTTATGAACAAGTCTTATAAATTGAAAAATTATTTTTTACAGCTTATTAGCGTACACCTAATATGTTCCCCCAGTTGATGATGCTCATTATACATTAAGGTTGGACCAAAAGATTACATGTAACAAAAATGAAATGAAATATGAAATTATTATGTGAAATTGAATGAAACAATAATGTATGTTGATGCTAATATGATATTCCATTGTGTTTCTATATGATAACAATAGCATAATATATTTACTATGCCATATACAATTTTTTAACAGTTTCACGAATTAATTTAAAATAACTTAATCATTATGATACACCTCTCACTGTTGTCATTGGTTACACTAATTGCACTGTTTGTCTACATAACCCGATTCAAGTATTCATGACATTACCCTGAAGAAGGCACAGTGATGCCGAAACGTTGGTAAGTACCCATCAAATTGCTGGGAATTTATACATGGAGTATGCGACTTTCTTTATTTTGATAGTTTATACTTTATTCGCCGTTAGTCAGCACCTCCACACAAACTATTATTATGGGTGTGCGCCAGCTCATGTTTTTAATCTGTTTTTTAATCTGCCATCAGAGACCTACCATATCTGCAGCGCAGGGAGTTTAAAACACATGGGGGTCAAATAGGGGACAACACATCTGACATTAGTTATAAAAGCATTAGTAGACAAACAGCAGAGGCATTAAAAGAAAAACACGATGAAGATGAAGTCATCAGAGGTGTCTTCCGCATCATCAAACCAGGACACTTTAAAAACATTCTATTAAATAAAAATGAAATGAGTGTTGCAGAGCTGTAAGTTTCTCCAGTCTCACTTAGGAGAAAAAAGCAGCACTGAGTAAAAAAACATTAGGAACACCTTCCTAATACTGAGTTGCACCCCATTTTGCCAGTCAGAACAGACTCAATTTGTCGGGGCATGAGGTGTCGAAAGCGTTCCACAGGGATGCTGGCCCATGTTGACTCCCACTGTTGTGTCAAGTTGGCTGGATGTCCTTTCGGTGGTGGACCATTCTTGATACACACAGGAAACGGTTGAGCATGAAAAACTCAGCAGCGTTGCAGTTCTTGACACACTCAAAGCGGTGCGCCTGGCACCTACTACCATACGGCACTTCAATCTTTTGTCTTTCCTATTCAGCGACAGTAGTTGCCTTGGTAACCAAACAAACAGACTTGCTAGTTTAGCTAACTAAACCATCAGTCTTACCATGCTATTATGAAAATTTAATTCAACAATGCCAATAATGTTTTCAATTCACCTTTTTTCTAAAGCAGCTCAAACATCGAACATGTCAGAATGAACTATAGCCATTGAATTCGACACTGCAAATATACTGTAACAACCCTGGGTCGCTCCCTGCTGTTTCATTACAATACAGTGCATTCGGAAATTATTCAGCCCCCTTGACTTTTTCCACATTTCGTTACCTACAGCCTTATTCTAAAATGTATTAAATTGTTTTTTTCCCCTCATCAATCTACACACAATAACCCATAATGACAAAGCAAGAACAGGTGTTTCGACATTTTGCAAATGTAAAAAAAATAAAAAACGGAACTATCACAGTTACATAAGTTTACAGACCCTTTACTCAGTACTTTGTTGAAGCACCTTTGGCAGCGATTACAGTCTCGAGTCTCAAGACGCTACAAGCTTGGCACACCTGTATTTGGGGAGTTTCTCTCATTCTTCTCTGCAGATCCTCTCAAGCTCTGTCAGGTTGGATGGGGAGCGTTGCTGCACAGCTATTTTCAGGTCTCTACAGAGATGTTTGAGTTCAAGTCCGGGCTCTGTCTGGGCCACCAAAGGACAATCAGAGACTTGTCCCGAAGCCACTTCTGCATTGTCTTGGCTGTGTGCTTAGGGTCATTGTCCTGTTGGAAGGTGAAACTTCGCCCCAGCCTGAGGTCCTGAGCGCTCTGGAGCAGGTTTTTATCAAGGATCTCACTGTACTTTGCTCTGCTCATCTTTCCCTCGATCTTGGATGCTGCCACCACCATGCTTCACAATAGGAATGGTGCCAGGATTCTTCCAGATGTGACACTTGGCATTCATGCCAAAGAGTTCAATCTTGGTTTCATCAGACCAGAGAATATTGTTTCTCATGGTTTGTGAGTCCTTTAGGTGCCTTTTGGAAAACTCCAACAGGCTGTCATGTGCCTTTTACTGAGGAGTGGCTTCTGTCTGGCCACTCTCCCATAAAGTCCTAATTGGTAGAGTGCTGCAGAGATGGTTGTCCTTCTAGAAGGATCTCTCATCTCAACAGAGGTACTCTGGAGCTCTGTCAGATTGACCATCGAGTTCTTGGTCACCTCCCTGACCAAGGCCCTTCTCCATCGTTTTGCTCAGTTTGGCCTGGCAGCCAGCACTAGGAAGAGTCTTGGTGGTTCCAAACATCTTACATTTAAGAATGATGGAGGCCACTGTGTTCTTGGGGACCTTCAATGCTACAGACATTTTTTGGTACCCTTCCCCAGATTTGTGCCTCGACACAATCTTGTCTCGGAGCTCTACGGGAGATTCCTTCAACCTCATTGCTTGGTTTTTGTCCTGACATGCTCTGTCACCTGTGGGACCTTATATAGACAGGTGTGTGCCTTTCCAAATCATGTTCAATCAATTGAATTTACCACAGATGGACTCTAAACAAGTTGTAGAAACATCTCAAGAATGATCAGTGGAAACATTTTAGAGTCTCCTAGAGTTTCAGTTTTACCAAAAAAATCTAAAAAAACTGTTTTTACTTTGATGTATTTTGATGGGGAAAAACATTCATTTAATACATTTTAGAATAAGTCTGTAACGTAACAAAATTTGGAAAAGGTCAAGGGGTCTGAATACTTTCCGAAAGCACTCTACTGTGCGTTATAGGGAAATAATGCACGCTTTAGAATGCCCTTCAAGCCAATCAGAATTGAGTATTCAACAATGTCATGTTATATTTATATATTTATACCATGGCATATTTCTATAATATCTAAAGAAATCAGTAGAAGCAAATGCAGTGCACATACATACCACAGAAATACACACATGTGGGTGTGCATGGATGTCTCATGGTTGGGTGGGGGGTGCAAAATCGATCATGAAAATGAGTAACGTAGGTCACAAACGACAATGAATTGAAACATATATTTGGCATAGTTGGGCGTAGAACAGGTCAAATAACAAAACTATTGTCACGCCCTAGCCATAGAGAGGCTTTTATTCTCTATTTTGGGTAGGCCAGGGTGTGACTAGGGTGGGCATTCTAGTTTCTTTATTTCTATGTTTTCTGTTTCTATGTTTTGGCCGGGTATGGTTCTCAATCAGGGACAGTTGTCTATCGTTGTCTCTGATTGGGTGTCATACTTAGGCAGCCTTTTTTCCTATGTATTTTGTGGGTAGCTGACTTTGTTAGTGGCACTATAGCCAAAGTAATCTTCACAGTCGTTTCTTTGTTTCTTGTTTTGTTGGCGACATTTATAGAAATAAAGGAAAATGTACGCTCACCACGCTGCACCTTGGTCCGGTCATTTCCATGACGATATCCATGACAACTATATTCCTTTAAGCTATTTAATTCTGAAATGTATTTCAAAATACATATGCTGAAGTCATTTGAATGATTTTTTCAAATCTTCTCCAAATCCCAAATTTGATTGACACTGGAAGTATGATAGATAATGACAGTATGAAATATGAATATGGCCTGTCTAGACACTTGTACTTACTATGATGACACATCCATTTACACCAAACAGATTTTGTTCTGTGGAACATTTTGATTATGTACTAAATATAATACAAAGACGAGAATGGTTTAAAGTGCAATGCCCATCTCTTCAGTTACACTGCCATAGTGACACCATAGAAATAAAATCATCCCGCCCTCCTCTGTCCCTCCTTCTGTAATGTGAAATACATAGAGAGCTCGTCATCCCATGTCTCAACACTTTTATTATGCAAGCCTTGACTTGGTAAACAAAAATCGTATAAAATATACACCCCTTTCTCATTATAAAGCTCTTAAAATGCAGTGGCACAACAACAACAACAATAGCAACAGGCTAAACAGCGGGGACTTAGTGACAGGGCAGATGAATGGCCTGGGAGAGAAGAATCAACTGTGGGAGAGGATCAAAGGGTTGTAACATGGCAACAGCCCCAAACAGAGCCCTGCACTGGAGCCTTATCACAGGGCCGAGGGTCTCTCCCTGGTCCTTATCTACTCTCAGCTGTGAATATCCCCCATCAGCAGGTAATGTACAGTGAGATAGGTGGGAGACATTCAGTTATAACCTTGTTTCACAGCAGCAGCATCATCAGATCAGGTCAGCCAGGGGAGGATGTTTTCTCTGCCCGTCACTTAGCAACTATCATCTGAAGAGGAAAGGCACTTTTATCTGAGGTGTCCTGTTAAGAAACTGCCGTTTCCAGAGTACAGACCTGTCAACCGTGGGGATCTGATCCGACCACAAACAAAGCAAGGCCTGAGGGTATGTTATCCCGCCCTGGGATCTCTGCTGTGCTGGGCCCTGTGGAGCTCTAGCCAAGGGGAACCTCCCTTACATCCTGAGAGGGAAAGGAAATGAAGAAAGCCCTGTGTACCGTGGAGATGATAGGCAGCAGTCTGATTATTGGGCCTGATAGAGGACCTGGAAATCACACAGATCAGCACATGCAGGTGCCTCAATGAGTGGTAGGGTCTCCACTGTCTTCCCCTCAATGATGGGTAGGGTCTCCACTGTCTTCCCCTCAATGAGTGGTAGGGTCTCCACTGTCTTCCCACAATGTGGGGTAGGGTCTCCACTGTCTTCCCACAATGATGGGTAGGGTCTCTACTGTCTTCCCACAGTGTGGGGTAAGGTCTCCACTGTCTTCCCACAATGATGGGTAGGGTCTCTACTGTCTTCCCACAATGTGGGGTAGGGTCTCCACTGTCTAACCCCTCAATGATGGGTAGGGTCTCCACTGTCTAACCCCTCAATGATGGGTATAGACTCCACTGTCTAACCCCTCAATGATAAGTATAAACTCCACTGTCTTGGTGAGTTTAGTTCTGTTTATTGTACATAAAGCAGAGATGCCTAAGGTGGGTTTAGCATTTAAATGCAAATTAGGAAGCAATTGGCGCAAACTCAGAGTGGAAAAAGCTTAGGTTTAGTTGCCAGAGGTTTATTCGTTTGGATTCCAGGTAAGAAAGTGGATGAGGTACTCCAGAACTCTTTGCCTAAATTTCCCCATAAAGAGGCTGAAACGAAAGGAAACCAATCTCACATGAACTCAATTCAGTTATCCATGCAAAATGAAAGTTCTCTAAATTAACTGATTAGGCAATATACAATCATAAACAACGTTCACAGTAATAGGTTTTAACTCATGCTGGACATGGGCTACAGCGTCACTTCAGAATTAATGTGGAGTTGGGCGGTGCGTATAGCCAATAAATATTGCATGTTTGACACCGTTGCCATAAAGTATAGGTTATGACAAATGATTTTACAGGGAGGCAAACAGAATTCAACTCCTGACGTTTTCATCAGTACGGGATACTATTATGATAATGCATGATGTATGACCTCAGAAAATACTGGATAAAAAAACATTATGGACCATTTTATTAAGATGATGTCCGTCAAGGAGAGATTCTGAAAAGTGTCATTGTTCTTCTATGTCTTTGAATATTGTATTATACATCTGCTAACAACACGCACTTGCCTAAAAATGAGTGGGACTAAGTTGCTGTATTGTGGTATTGCCGTAAATCTTCAATGCAACATATTCACTCATTTAGTATTCTCCAATTGTCCTACATAAGGCACTGGCATAACACTGCAAGTGAAAAACAAATCTAAGTTGACTTAATTTATGGGTATCCTGATGTGGTTGTTCTGTATATTTCTTTATAAACCAGGTGGTTTGAACCCTGAATGCTGATTGGCTGAAAATCGTGGTATATCAGACCGTTTACCACAGGTATGACATTAAGTTACTTTTTACTGCTCTAAATAAGTTGTTAACCAGTTCATATTAGCAATAAGGCACCTCTGGGGTTTGTGGTATATTGGCCATGTACCACACCCCCTCATCCCTTATTGCTTAATTATACCACTAATAATGTCAAGTGAAGCAAACAATTGCAGCACTTAAATGACTTCACGACTCTATTGACACTCACAGAGCCCGGTCAATAATTATCACTGCTCTCTCTGCAGGAGACTTCAGATCTTTGGTCAGTTTGGGTCATCATAGTTGTGTAGTTATACTAATATAGAGCATAAAATGTTTGGGGGAAAGGTTCATGTTGATTCTAAACTCAAAGCAGTTAGACAAGTGTTCTTCAATATCTCAAATGTTTTGCCCATAGGGCTCTGGTCCAAAGTAATGCACTATATTCATTTATTTATTTTATTTCACCTTTATTTAACCAGGGAGGCTAGTTGAGAACAAGTTCTCATTTACAACTGTGACCTGGCCAATATAAAGCATAGCAGTGTGAACAGACAACAACACAGAGTTACACATGGAGTAAACAATAAACAAGTCAATAACACAGTAGAAAAAATATATACATTGTGTGCAAAAGGCATGAGGAGGTAGGCGAATAATTACCATTTAGCAGATTAACACTGGAGTGATAAATGATCAGATGGTCATGTACAGGTAGAGATACTGGTGTGCAAAAGAGCAGAAAAGTAAATAAATAAAAACAATATGGGGATGAGGTAGGTAAATTGGGTGGGCTGTTTACCGATGGACTATGTACAACTCCTCATATAGGGAATAGGGGGCCATAGAGAACGCAGCCATATTGTAGTCTTTCTCTTAATGTCAATAACATGGTCACTGAAACAGCTAAAGACAAGGCTCTGAGAGAGAGAGAGAGAGAGAGGCAAGGTGTTTCAACACTGACTGACTCATACACCCACACAGCTTTGATTATGGTGTGCATGACTCCTCATGTAGATACATATCTCTGCATGTTGACATGTAGTCCTTCCTGGTTGGCCAGGGTCCCCCTACAGCTAAGTTGTGTACAATTCAATCAGTTTACTGCCAGACCCATACATTTGGATGCAGGTTTATTTCCCAAGGCCATGCTAAATTTCTCCCGTTACCTTAACGAAGCCCCGTGGTCCAGAGTTGCAGGGCCTCAGAGCACACCTCGTACCTGGCCTGGTGGGCTTTGTTCCAGATGTGGACCAACCAGTCACAGCACAGCTCAGCACAGTCAGAACCCACACTGCACTACATTGGAGGAAGCATTGCCCCACAAGCTCAGCCTGTTTGAACAGAACAGTATACTCTCTGAACAAAGTTGTCAGAGTGACTGGGGTCAAACAACTCTAAAGCTGCAAAATATCTCACATGTTCACAACTTCTTGGCTCGCAACTCTGCAGCCGCTTTTGGTTATTCATGCCCAATAATCCTGGAAGAAATTAGTGAAAGTCAAACCACAGTTGAAATTACAAAATTCTTTCAGAAATGCCCAACCTCTGACCCCCAACGTTGTGACTATTCTGAGGTAAGCCCCATCTAGTAAAAGTTACTTGGCCACATTTCCCTCTCCCCTTCCTTCCCAACATCAGACCAGATCCATTTCCTCAGCCAAATGAATATACTGCGTAGCAACTGGTGGGATTTTCTTAAACACACCAACATAATAGCTCATTTGAACGGTTTATGATAGAGAAATAAATTCATGTAAGGGCTTGGCTGGAAAACTTGTATTATTGAGTCATTTTGTTTTCTCTCTCTTTTGCTTTCAGACAGTCTTTCATCGAGTCATAAAGAGCCATTCTGTTTTGTTCTGTTATTCTAATATACTTATTTTAATTTAAAAACAAAGCCTTGTTAACACTCCTGTCAATGGAACACTGCATGACCAACTTCTATGTCCTTTCTGGTGTGGGATAAAAGTAAACACTACTTTATATGTTCCTTGGAATCTCTTTCAGACACTTAGCTAAGACAGTAAATGTGTGACTTACATAACTGCAAACCGTTGGCCAGAGGCACTAAATATTTTATATGAACTTGATTCCATTTCCCTGCAAACAGACCACAATTGCATTTTATCTAGCCAAAGCAGAAGTTACCGCAATTCTCCCATAATTGTTTCAAAACTACTAATTAGTAACTATGTTAATTAAAGATGAGATTTCCGGGAGGTCATTTTAAACCAATCCTGAGTGGTACAGACCCAGTAAAAATGCTTCTAGAAGTCAATAGTGTAACAGAGCTTTTAGTACAGCACCTGTGTACTAAAATACAGCACCTAGGTACTAAAATACATCCCCAGGGTACTAAAGTACAGCACCTGGGTACTAAAATACAGCCCCAGGGTACTGAAGTACAGCCACCGGGTACTAAAATACAGCCCCAGGTTACTAAAATACAGCCCCAGGTTACTAAAATACATCCCCAGGGTACTAAAGTACAGCACCTGGGTACTAAAATACAGCCCCAGGGTACTGAAGTACAGCCACAGGGTACTAAAATACAGCACCAGGGTACTAAAATACAGCCCCAGGGTACTAAAATACAGCCTAGGGTACTAAAATACAGCACCTGGGTACTAAAATACAGCCCCAGGGTACTGAAGTACAGCCACAGGGTACTAAAATACAGCCCCAGGGTACTAAAATACAGCCCAGGGTACTAAAATACAGCACCTGGGTACTAAAATACAGCCCCAGGGTACTGAAGTACAGCCACAGGGTACTAAAATACAGCCCCAGGGTACTAAAATACAGCCCAGGGTACTAAAACACAGCACCAGGGTACTAAAATACAGCACCAGGATACTAAAATACAGCCCGGGGTACTAAAATACAGCCCCAGGGTACTAAAATACAGCACCAGGGTACTAAAATACAGCCCCAGGGTACTAAAATACAGCCCCAGGGTACTAAAATACAGCCCAGGGTACTAAAACACTGCTCCAGGGTACTAAAGTACAGCCCCAGGGTACTAAAATACATCCCCAGGGACCTAAAATACTGCTCCAGGGTACTAACATACAGCCCCAGGGTACTAAAATACTGCCCCTGGTTACTAAAATACAAACCCAAGTTGTGAAGAGGGTTAAACCAAGGCCTCTTACCTTTTAAAGGGTTAACAAATTGTGTTATGATAAACTGTAAGGTCTCCTCTTCTAGGAAACCTCTGTGTGTGTATTAACCTGTTTTGAGTGTTGTGCCCTTCAGACATTATCAGAAGGCAGAAACCGCCTACATTCATACATACTCCTCCTGTCTGGGCCCCACATGGCTATCTGAGGTTCTGAGAATACGACTGGTTTTCTGAGAACACAAGGCTGCCGCAGGCCTGATGAAAACAGCCACCTGTCAGAAGATGCTTGGACTCGTTCACCTTGTTATGACCCTATACTTGTGATGAAAGCTCAAGTTTCGGTCAAACCCACTTCTGAGCTTTTAATAGCTGATAAGATGGTTGCTGCTATCAGGGGGAGGTTAGATTTATTAAAAGGTTGTTGCATTGGAAACTCACGCAAGGAGGACTGGGAGAGGCTTCATGAGTTATAGGATGTCTTAGATATTTTGCAGAACCTGGGGAGAGCTATCATATACTGTACTGTGTACCAACTTCTGCCTACAATTGTATTACTAAAATATAATTTAAATACTTAAACAAAGAGTCTGCGTTTCCTTTCCATTACAAATGTCTGTTTGATAATGATATACATCTGATCATTTGTTGAAGAAATTGACCAACACTTTCTAAAATACAGCCCCAGGGTACTGAAGTACAGCCACAGGTTACTAAAATACAGCCCCAGGGTACTGAAGTACAGCCACAGGTTACTAAAATACAGCCCCAGGGTACTAAAATACAGCCCCAGGGTACTAAACTACAGCCCCAGGGTACTAAAATACAGTCCCAGGTGACTAAAATACAGCTCCAGGTGACTAAAATACAGCCCCAGGGTGCTAAAATACAGCCCCAGGGTGCTAAAATACAGCTCCAGGTGACTAAAATACAGCCCCAGGGTACTAAAATACAGCCCCAGGGTACTAAAATACAGCCCCAGGGTACTAAAATACAGCCCCAGGGTGCTAAAATACAGCCCCAGGGTACTAAACTACAGCCCCAGGTGACTAAAATACAGCCCCAGTTGACTAAAATACAGCCCCAGGTGACTAAAATACAGCTCCAGGTGACTAAAATACAGCTCCAGGTGACTAAAATACAGCCCCAGGTGACTAAAATACAGCCCCAGGTGACTAAAATACAGCCCCAGGTTACTAAAATACAGCCCCAGGTTACTAAAATACAGCCCCAGGTTACTAAAATACAGCCCCAGGGTACTGAAGTACAGCCCCAGGGTGCTAAAATACAGCCCCAGGGTGCTAAAATACAGCCCCAGGGTGCTAAAATACAGCCCCAGGGTACTGAAGTACAGCCCCAGGGTGCTAAAATACAGCCCCAGGTTACTAAAATACAGCCCCAGGGTGCTAAAATACAGCCCCGGGGTACTGAAGTACATCCCCAGGGTGCTAAAATACAGCCCCAGGTTACTAAAATACAGCCCCAGGGTGCTAAAATACAGCCCCAGGGTGCTAAAATACAGCTCCAGGTGACTAAAATACAGCCCCAGGGTACTAAAATACAGCCCCAGGGTACTAAAATACAGCCCCAGGGTACTAAAATACAGCCCCAGGGTGCTAAAATACAGCCCCAGGGTACTAAACTACAGCCCCAGGTGACTAAAATACAGCCCCAGGTGACTAAAATACAGCTCCAGGTGACTAAAATACAGCTCCAGGTGACTAAAATACAGCCCCAGGTGACTAAAATACAGCCCCAGGTGACTAAAATACAGCCCCAGGTGACTAAAATACAGCCCCAGGTTACTAAAATACAGCCCCAGGTTACTAAAATACAGCCCCAGGGTACTAAAATACAGCCCCAGGTTACTAAAATACAGCCCCAGGTTACTAAAATATAGCCCCAGGTCACTAAAATACAGCCACGGGGTACTACAATAAAGCCCCAGGTTACTGGCCATCAATAAGTTCCCAATCTCTCTGATCTCACACTATAGGGCGGCAGGGTAGCCTAGTGGTTAGAGCGTTGGACTAGTAACCGGAAGGTTGCAAGTTCAAAACCCTGAGCTGACAAGGTACAAATCTGTCGTTCTGCCCCTGAACAGGCAGTTAACCCACTGTTCCTAGGCCGTCATTGAAAATAAGAATTTGTTCTTAACTGACTTTCCTAGTAAAATATAAAAATACTACCCTAGTGTTTGTTATTCTGGGACAGTTTTATCCACAGAGATCACACAAGTTGTCCTCCTTTTTCTTAACCTGGAATAGTTTTATTCACAGAGATCACACAAACTGTCCTCCTGTTTCTTAATCTGGAATAGTTTTATTCACAGAGATCACACAAACTGTCCTCCTGTTTCTTAACCTGGAATAGTTTTATTCACAGAGATCACACAAACTGTCCTCCTGTTTCTTAATCTGGGACATCTTTATTCACAGAGATCACACAAACTGTCCTCCTGTTTCTTAATCTGGGGCATCTTTATTCACAGAGATCACACAAACTGTCCTCCTGTTTCTTAATCTGGGACATCTTTATTCACAGAGATCACACAAACTGTCCTCCTGTTTCTTAATCTGGGACATCTTTATTCACAGAGATCACACAAACTGTCCTCCTGTTTCTTAATCTGGGACATCTTTATTCACAGAGATCACACAAACTGTCCTCCTGTTTCTTAATCTGGGACATCTTTATTCACAGAGATCACACAAACTGTCCTCCTGTTTCTTAATCTGGGGCATCTTTATTCACAGAGATCACACAAACTGTCCTCCTGTTTCTTAATCTGGGACATCTTTATTCACAGAGATCACACAAACTGTCCTCCTGTTTCTTAATCTGGGACATCTTTATTCACAGAGATCACACAAACTGTCCTCCTGTTTCTTAATCTGGGACATCTTTATTCACAGAGATCACACAAGTAGCCCTCCTCAGTCTGAATACTCTGAGTATCTTTTATTTCAAGCACTACTAGAAAAGCCTAAAGGTTCTGAGCCTCCCTTGCAGACAGGCACCCAATGTGGAACATACCATTGTTGGAGTGTGAGGCAGAATTCAAAGCCATGCAGAGATATGCTGTGATGGACCGGTGCCCATCAATCAGCACGGCCACCCTCCGGCTGTTTGAGCTCTGTGTTGAATTGAAGGGCATTTCAAATCAAATCAAATCAAATTTTATTTGTCACATACACATGCATGTGTGAGCATGTTTGAACATATGTAGGTGATGGACCTTCTGGTCCCTCTGGTCCTTAGCCATACTACTTCAACAGGCCCCTCAGCCTTGCACAACTTGGCATGTTCTCACACTGACTGACTGGGGCTTGGACGTAATATTCCTCCACAACGAGAAGAATATGTTCCAGTCTATTACCTTTCACAGAATATGAAAATCAATGGAGCATTGTTCCTATAACCATATTCCTATAATCCCTTATAAACTGCCACTAGTTCATGAAAGAAACAGCGTCTAAAGTCACTCCAGTTAAATCTATGAGCCACAAATCAAGATGGATGGCTCTGTTGCAAACCTCTACTGCCCCCTTCTGGAATATTATTGAATATGCACTGAAGGAGACACTGGAAAATACTCTACAATTTGGTATTATACATTTTTTGGACAAGGATTTCACCTGATATGGACCAAAGACATGGACAAATGTATATTTCCATGCTGTTGCTTATTGCCTTCAAAGCTAATGAGTATGAGTATATACAACTCATAGGAATTCATGTGTAGCCCTAATTGTATTGCAATGCATTGATTGTAAATACATTGGGGGTCTTCGCTGAGCATTGTACAGTACTGAAGTAATACTATCCTATATGAAGAATAAATCAGTTCCATGTACTGTTATGTATGTCAGTTTTCACATACTACATTTTAATTTACATACCCCTAAGTCCTGACTTGCGAGGAGTACAGTTTGTCAAAAAGCCTGCTGTTTTTTTTGCATCTAACAGATGGATGGAGTTTAGTGGTAGGGAAGGGGGGTTGATACACAAAGTACACCATTCCCCTGTCGCTCTCTCTTGACCACATGCTGAACTCCCCTGCAATGGAACAGAGTGATGCTCCATGAGGAAACACTCAGAAAGGGTTGGCCTATTTGTCTTAAAATGTTCCATGAATATGAGCCATGCATGGTCAGAGACAGACAGCATCTGTTTTCACTCCTGCAAACATTAAAGAAATGATTAGGTAGAAGAAAAAAAACTAGATTTGGATAAATTATAACAATATGTTTATTTCAAAGACCTCCACTAGGACTATTACCTGATCTGGAATGAATTATTATGATTATATACCATAGTATACTTGACTAGTGTTCAATTTTTTATTCAAAATGAAAAACCATGTCGATTTTGAAACAACTACAGTAAAATAATCCAGCCTCGCGAAAGAGTGGCTACAGCTGTGGTGTCGATGGCCTGAAAGAGTGGCTACAGCTGTGGTGTCAATGGCCTGAAAGAGTGGCTACAGCTGTGGTGTCAATGGCCTGAAAGAGTGGCTACAGCTGTGGTGTCAATGGCCTGAAAGAGTGGCTACAGCTGTGGTGTCAATGGCCTGAAAGAGTGGCTACAGCTGTGGTGTCAATGGCCTGAAAGAGTGGCTACAGCTGTGGTGTCAATGGCCTGAAAGAGTGGCTACAGCTGTGGTGTCAATGGCCTGAAAGAGTGGCTACAGCTGTGGTGTCAATGGCCTGAAAGAGTGGCTACAGCTGTGGTGTCAATGGCCTGAAAGAGTGGCTACAGCTGTGGTGTCAATGGCCTGAAAGAGTGGCTACAGCTGTGGTGTCAATGGCCTGAAAGAGTGGCTACAGTGAATTATAAGTGAAATAATCTGTCTATAAACAATTGTAGAAAAAATTACTTGTGTCATGCACAAAGTAGATGTCCTAACCGACTTGCCAAAACTATAGTTTGCTCACAAGAAATTTGTGGAGTGGTTGAAAAACGAGTTCTAATGACTCCAACCTAAGTGTACGTAAACTTACGACTTCAACTGTATATAGTATATATATATTTTTTTTTTCAGTCTCTCGGCCCCATCTGTGATGCATCTGTACTGACCTCACCTTCTGCATGGTAACTGGGTGAACAGGCAGTGGCTCGGGTGGTTGTTGTCCTTGTTGTCCAGGATGCTCTCAATTGTGTGCATCTGTAAAGGTTTGTGAGGGTTTTAGGTGACAAGCCAAATTTCTCCAGCCTCCTGAGGTCGAAGTGGCGCTGTTGCGCCTTCTTCACCACATTGTCTTTCTCCACTGGTTTCTCCACTGCTGTTAAATTGCGACTCCACTTTGTCCCTATTCATTTCACTTGCTTGATTGCCTTGCGGAGGGAACAACTACACTGTTAATATTCGGCCATATTCCCAGTCATCTTTCCATGGTTAAATGTGGTGGCTTGTGCTTTCAGTTTTGCACAAATGCCGCCATCTATCCATGGTTTCTGGTTAGGGTAGGTTCAAATAGTCACACTGGGTACAACATCTCCAATACACTTCCTTATAAACTCATTCACTGAATCCGTTTATAAATCGATGTTATTCTCTGAGGCTACCTGTAATATTTCCCAGTCCGCGTGATCAAAACAATCTTGAAGCATGGATTCCGATTGGTCAGACCAGCGTTGAATAGTTCTTGTCACGGGTACATCCTGTTTGAGATTCTGTCTATAGGGCGGTAGAAGAAAAATGGAGTTGTGTTCGGATTTGCTGAAGGGAGGGCGGGGGAGGGCCTTGTATGCATCATGAAGTTAGAGTAGCAGCGATTCAGTGTATTGCCCGCACAAGTGCTACAATCAATGTGCTGATAGAATTGAGGTAGCCTTGTTCTCAAATGTGCTTTATTAAAATCCCCAGCTACAATGCAGCCTTGGGATATATAGTTTCCTGTTTACATGGAGTCTAGTGAACTTCCTTGTGGGCCATTGTGGTATCTGCTTGAGGGGGGGATATACACGGCTGTGACAATAAGCGATGAGAATTCTTTTGGGAGATAATATGGTCGCCATTTGATTGTACGGAATTCTCAGTCAGGTGAACAATAATACTTGAGTTCCTGTATGTTGTTATGATTACACCATGAGTCGTTAATCATGAAGCATACACCCCCGCACTTCTTCCCAGAGAGATGTTTATTTCTGTTGGCATGACGCATGAAGAAACGCAGTGGATGTATCGACACCGACAACTTATCCCGAGAGAGCCATGTTTCCGTGAAACAGAGAATGTTACAATCTCTGTAGAAGGCAACCCTTGCCTTAACTTCGTCTACCTTGTCTAGAGACTGGACATTGGAGAGTAATATACTCGGAAGCGGTGGGTGGTGTGCTAACAATGTAAGGAATAATAAATAAATAAAAAATACTGCATAGCTTCCTAAGGATCTCTGTCGGCGCCATCTTATTGTCTTCATCACTCTAAACAGGAAGTGGCAAACCTGATTTGGGTAATTCTAAGCATATAATTAGATAAACTAGTTAGAATTAGAATACATTAGGAATTAGAAGAAATTTGAATATAAATGTAATAAGATCTTTATGATTCTAACAACATTAGTAAATGTTTGTGATCTTTGGCACATCCTTACAATAAACCCTAACCTTAACCCCTACCCTAACCCTTACCTAACTCTAACCTTAACCCATACCTTAACCATTTTACATTTAAATGGGTAGGAATGACCCAAGGATCCCTGAGAGCAAATACCCATTAGTAAAGGGGCACCCTCAGTGGGGTGGAATCTTCAGGGGAAAAGTAGAAATTAGGTAAAGGCTGAAAATCAGTTTCTTACAGATGCTTTTGGTTTTCTTCCACCCCACTCAATCATTACAGAGGATTATACCACAGAGTTTATCAACCCAGAGGCACAGCACTTCCGTAAACGCTTGCAAAACAAACCAAGCAGACCAGGCCGGGGTTCCGGGTTTGAGAATGTTCTCAAAATCTAAAATGCACAACCTAGACTCTAGCCAATCTCGTAAATAGTCTAACATGTTATTACTCCAACTTTGTGAAAGAGACAAATTGACATGTTAACATTTTTAGTAAAAAACGACTTTATATTGAAGGAGTGCCTTTGATTTAATGGCCTGCACATGTGCAGTTCGGTGCGAGATGACCTTTAGACCCAATGATGTGTTGCTGCACATGTGCTTAGCTAGCCAACATAGCCATGACATCGCCTACAACTATGATCGGGGATTTCTATTGGAGAAGCAGTCTCTGCCTATATTCATACTGTACTGTCTGTCTTTGATTATACTTTACAAGTGGCACTCGTTCACATAGCACTCCTCACAGAACACAGGCATAAATACACTGCGGATAATGGGGAACATTGGCGACACCTGGAGGGGGGTGGAGACAAGCACAAAGACAGGTGAAACAGATCAGGGTGTGACACAGAATAATAGATGTTTGGCGAATCTATGAATTACACTACCGGTCAAAAGTTTTAGAACACCTACACATTCAAGGGTTTTTCTTTATTTGTACTATTTTCTACATTGTAGAATAATAGTGAAGACATCAAAACTATGAAATAACACATATGGAATCATGTAGTAACCAAAAACGTTTTAAACAAATCAAAATATGTTTTATTTAAGATTCTTCAAATAGCCCCCCTTTGCATTGATGACAGCTTTGTAGAAAATTATCAAAATAAAGAATAACCCTTGAATAAGTAGGTGTTCAAAAACATTTGACCAGTGTATGTACGACCACCACGGTGGAAAAAGTATCAAATTGTCATACTAGAAAATGGCTAAAGTAAAATTCACCCCCAAAAATACTAATTGAGTAAAAGTATTTGTTTTTAAATATACTTAAGTATCAAAAGTAGAAATCATTTCAAATTGCTTATAGTATGAAAATAAGACTTTGTGTTTAATGACTCCTCCAGATCAGAGGCTGTAGGGATGACCAGGGATGTTCTCTTAATAAGTGAGTGAATTTGACCACTTTCCTGTCCTGCTAAACATTGAAACTTTTTGGGTGTGAGGGAAAATTGATGGAGTAAAAAGTACATTATTGTCTTTAGGAATCTAGTGAAGTAAAAGTAGTCAAAAATATAAATATTAAAGTGAAGTACAGATACCTAAACTACTTAAGTAGTGCTTTAAAGTATTTTTACTTAAGTACTTAAGTACTGATGACAGCTGGAGATTTCGCCACTCAAAACATTTTTGTATAGAATCTTTCCAAAAGTATATTCTGTCGGAAGGGTTAATATGAATTTAAAATAATTTGACATGATTTATATGAATAGGGTCATGAACATTGAAATAAACAAGGGAGTATTTAAACGTAGGCTAAGTCTGGCATACGCTTTATCCCATACTTTACAATAACTCTTTTGGTCTTAGGTAGTCTCCGATTAGGCTATTCACTCCATAGTTACACTGCTGTGATCGCCATTCAGCACCTTGCGCCTTTGGAAAAGCACCCCTGTGTCTCAGAAGATGCCCTTCTGGAGGCATGCAGCCATAGAGTCATTATACAATACGTACGTTCAACCTTTTGGCAGCTATCTGGCTCCATAGTGTATGGCTGTGTTCGTGATGATCAAAACCGTAAAGGGTCAATTGTAACCGACTGATCTACAACTAATCAGTAGTTGTTTATGATGCATGTTTTTTTGTATATCAGTGAGTTGGAAGTCACCTGCACCTTTGGATGTGATATCGAACACACCCAATGGCTCCCGATGTTTTACCAAGCGATGCCGCTTCCTAGTATACAGGTCGTAGGTTAGTAAAGGGGCTCCACCCTTAGGGTTCAGATCATTTTGTAATCTTGTTTTTTAGGCCAGTTACATTTTTTGGCAGGGAAAAAAGTACCACTAGAGGTCCCCATAGTACAGGCTACTGCCACCAACCTACTGAAATTGGGGCACATATAGGTTAGGTCAAATTCAACATTACTTACCAGGCGTAATCAATAGAAAGGAAAAGTTAGTGACCCGACATCTCAAGAAAAAAATAAACACTGAGGTGATGTGACCTTGGACTGGCGAACGTGTTCTTAGAAAAGGGACATGATTGAGGGTTCAAAGACGTTCAACAAGAAGATAATTATGATGTGAAGAGTGGAGGATGTTTACTAGTCTGAAATATATTTTTATCCCCCAGTCATTAGGACCCACACTACGGCCATGCAGTTTCCTGCTATCCCTGGAATCCAAGTGTTCACCCCTGTGGCCCGAGAGACTGGGACTGAGAGACTGTTGTACATTTTTTTGTCAACAGTAGACTACTTACTGTAATTCAATTCTCAAATTAAAAATAGTTATTGTCACAGATATAATGTCATTAATCCAGTTCTGCAGAATTCCTTGGCCCAATGCCAATGTTATAAACTCAGACGTCATGCCTGAATGTTTCACATTCCTACGGAATCAAGCAGATAATATGTAGTTTTCTCAATACTTGTGTGTTCCTTGTTGCCCCTGAAATAGTTGTCAGTTAGTTGAATTGTTCCTCTGTAAATATCTGACAAATTCCATTTCCCTCATGATAAACATTTACTGTAAACTCCATATGATGTTATTGTCTTGTGCTGAGACATATATACACACACACACACACACACACACACACACACACACACACACACACACACACACACACATAACAATAGGCTACAATGCATTGCACTGACGTGACGTCAGCCTTGCCTGGTGAACCTGTTCTTAGAAAAGGGACATGTGATTGAGGGTTGGAAGACACACAAGACTTAAAGGTGCGCGTGTGTTTGTGACAGTGCTGCCTCCGTAGACTAACAGCTACAATTTCTAAAGGTATGTTCTCTCTATTAAATATTATAATGTTATCCCCTTGGATAAGAGTTCTCTGTGTGTGCACTGACCATGTAGTTGGAGCACCACATCTTATGCGAGGAGAAGCTGCTGTTGCTTTAAAGCCAAAGGTCTGTGTCTCTTTTTGTTATCTATATTTCATGTGACTAACTAAGTATCTGACTAGCCTACATCTTATTGCACTGTGTTGTAATATAACATCATACCATGTTTCCGATCTATCACTGATCTACTGTATATACACTTTTGTAAAAGGAAATGTGAATTTATTAGAGCCAATCTACTGCTGTAATCCTTCTACAGTCTAGTACTATACTATCTGTAGAGGTAGTAGGCCTAATGTACTACTACAATCTGCTACTGTACATTGAACTGGGCCATGACCTGCAGTAAGAAAGGAAGATAATTATGAGGTGAAGAGCGGAGGATGTTTACTCATCTGAAAGATATTTTTATCCCCCAGTCATTAGGACCCACCCATCGGCCATGCAGTTTCCTGCTATCCCTGGAACCCAAGTGTCCACCCTGTGTATGGGAAGAGTAAGTTATCAATGTTACATGTTGTACAAATCTTTTGTGAACAGTAGACAATTTTGTGAAATTAAATACTCAAATGAAAAATGAGTTTTCGTCATTAGTTTATTTAAAACTACAAGTCAGCATAATGATGACTCCGCAGGTAATTAAACCAGCTCTGCAGCATTCCTTGGCCCAATTCCAATGTTATCAACTCAGACATGCCTGAATGTTTCACATTCCTACGGAATCAACCAGTTGAACACGTAGTTTCCTAAATACTTGTGTGTTCCTTGTTGCCTCTGAAATAGTTGTTTTAGTTAGTTGAATTGTTCCTCTGTAAATATCTGAGAAAATGTCATTACCCTCATGATAAATACTTACTGTAAACTCCACATGATTGTATTGTCTTGTGCTGAGACATCCACACAAAGGACACGTCTAAATTCTTACAGACGGGAAATCATTACAATTACTTGGGCGGAAATTGCCATTGAATTCACTTGGAGCTTTTACTTCCTGTGAGAAAACATCAGTCGGCGTGGCGCTGTGTCTCCATTTGGCGGGCCAGCCTGTCTTCTTAAATGGGGGGCCAGTCAATGAGCTTTTGCCTGAGCAGGCGTCACTTCCTTTCTACAGGCTGCTGCATTCAATCAGCTGATTCAGCACAGAGAGAGGCTGTGTGCTGTGTCTTCTCTGGCCTCCACACTGCTATAGCCTTTCACCTCCTCCCTGCCTCCACCCTTTCCCCCTAACAAACAGCCCAGCTGAGCCTCCCATCCCCCCACAAGCGTCCACTCACACACCCATGCCACATGAAGCCCAGCTCTTAGTGAGTGAGTGGAAAAAGTTACACCAGTCTTTCTGTGTGTTGGCCAGTCAATCGAATGCAGCAGCACACGCCACTGTCCCACAAGCTGAGCTGCGTCTGATCCCAGTCCTCTACTCAAGGTATTGATGCGCTTTAATGGCTTTATTCTGCTGTCATTCACTGAGAAACTTCTATTTTCAGCCTGAGGTGAAGTTGTTGCTCAGTGCGACTATTCTATTTAATTGGATGTTTAAACTAGAAACCCAGAGACCTGGGTTGTTATGGTTCTGTCTTTGTTTTAATGTACATGTTAATTATGACTCATCAGATACAGATACAACTTTGTTTAGGTAACTTTTGTTCGGTTGTAAATCACAGCCAAACCACACTTGAAAGTACAATTAATGTTGAAGTCACTGCCATTGACTGTCCCTCCACATGTTTTTACTCACTATTCCTTTGACACAATCAGTCAAACACAGGGGCTGCCTTTTAAACAGCTAAGCAGTATTACATTGATTGAAATCTGCTAACAAGTGAAATTGCTTCAGCTGCAACAGCTTTTTAAGAGCAGGACCATCTCGTTTGAACACATCGTATTCCAGCTCAGAGGACAGGCAACAATGCAAAGTAGTTTCCTTATGTCTCCTATAAGCCATTCAGCCCCGCTATAATAACACTGCCACGGGCTGCTACTGCTGGGTGGAATACAGACCTCAGGCTCACATGGAGCTAACGTCCTTTTCTCCGACAGACAGCCCCAGCATGGAGAGCCCCTTGAGTGCAGAATCAGCTCCCCCAACCCCAGCTCCCAGAAACCATACTCCTTCTCCAAGTCCAAGAGCTGAGGCCCAAGAGTTGAGAATGGAGGAGAAAGAGAGAACAGTGGACACAGAGGAGGACCCTATATATCTGTCTCTGTTATCAGCAGTGTCAGTGGTTGTGGATGAGCCAGCAGAGGATGCATCAGAGAAGGCTGAGGAGAGAGCTGAGAGAGAGGCTCAGAGGCAGCTCCTGGCCACAGAGGAGCTGGTCTACACAGAGAGGAACTACCTGAGACTCCTCCAGGTCTGCACCTGCACCATCAGGAGCAACCTGCAGAAACTCCAGGTACTGTGCTGCATAGGGCTAAGAGGGTTTCCTGAACATGTAACCTGACCAGTGAAAGCTCTGGGCCCTACTAGGACTACAGTCAAATTACCGCTCTCTAAGATATGGTTATCTTGAAGCACCGTGCTTTATTTCCTTTCACGTCTCGGGAACTTTTTCAATGCCCATATAATCGAATGTCTTTGATTACAAGGCCACACTTTGTATATGGGATAGAGGATAGAGGGAGGAGGATGGAGAGGAGGAGGGGATAATGTAATTGTATACGGGAGAGAGGATGGAGAGATGGAGAGGAGGAGGGGATAATGTAGTGGTGGGTGAGCAGTAAAGTCAGTCTGTACCTTCTCCCCTACCACAGCCACAGCTGCCTAACCTGAACAGCATGTTCCTGTACATAGAGGAGGTGATCGACGTGTCAGGGCGCCTCCTTAGCTTCCTGGACCAGAAGCAGTTGACACCCCATGATCCTCTCTTCCTGGAGACTCTATGTAAGTAGTAAGAATAGTGCAGTGCTGTATCAGTACAGTTTCCTTGGCTGGAATACACCTAGTGATTTTCACTCCTGGGTAGTTACTAATATATTTACACCTGCACTACCACACCTACTAATCCTATGAGGCTATCATGAACAGGCTCATGTCCACCCCCTCTGTTGATACCAGCTGCTTGTCATGATGTGTTCTACATGGCTGTGTGTATTAAAGTCCTATTAGCACATTTTCCACCATGGTTATTAGCAACACTTACACATACAGTCCCCCTTGCAGTCAAGCTGCTTGGATGGATCAGCTAGATAGCGAAAAACAAGAAGTCTCTCTCTGTGGGGACCTTGTTAGCCTCGGTTATATTTCAATGTGGAGCAAACAACAGTGCCAAGTTCCCTTTTTCCATTATTTGTTGACCTTGTTCAGCACCTGGACTGCTAGGTGTTCAAAAGTTGATATTTTCTGCAGAGATCAAACCTGCAAGAACGACTACACAACAGCAACAAAATTAAACGCCTTTATATATTCATTTGTATCACCTTAGCAACATTCCATGGGATGGATAAAGGACAACATGGGAGGCATACAAGTACATTTATATCACTTCATGAATACTTGATTCATATCCCCTTCAGGTGATGCCTTCCTCAGTCTATCAACAGACATGGAGTCGGCATACAAGGAGTACCTGGCCAACTACAACACCGTCACAGCGTTAGAGAACAGCTACAAGCAGAAAGATGCCCTGTGGACTGAGATAGTGAAAGTCATCAAGTCCTCAGAGTATGTTCATATCTCCCTCTGCATTCCTGTTCCTGCCATTCTTTGTCTCTAAAGTCCCATTAAAATCCACGACTGAAACTGGCCTTGATATCACACCCCATCTCTACTGTGTTATGAACCTCCATGTTTTCTCACTATAAGTCCAGGAAGTATGACCAAGTGAGACTGTTGTGTACAGGCCAGAGGTGAATGCCACCTCTCTGAGCTTCTTCCTGGTGATGCCAGTCCAGAGGATCGCCCGCTACCCTCTTCTCCTCCAGACCATCATGAAACACACAGAGCCTGGGCACCCGGCCTACTCTCTTCTGGAGCAAACTGCCCACACCGCCATAGCCCTGAACTGCAGGATCAATGAGTACAAACGCTTCAGAGAAGTAGGTGAGAACATGAGCTAGCTAATCCCCATCTAGTAATCATTCCCTGTGGTTGGTTCTACTATTCAGACAGGGATGAGGAATTGATAGATTGTGGCCCTTGCCTTCACTTATTCCTGAACACCCATATTAGAATTTGTTGTCTTGTCATCACAGCCGACAAATACAGGAAGACGGAAACCCTGACTATAAGGGATAAGATGAATCGTCTGAACAGCCACAGCATCGCTAAGAAGACGGCCAGACTGAGTCAGTTCATCAAGCATGAGACGGGGATTGCACCAAAGGTAAGGTACTGTCTGTGCCGGTCCTTGTTAAGATCACTCAGCCATAAAATGAAGCTACACTTTCTACAAGTAAGAGAAACCGTGGTAAGAGAACAAATGATATGACTAGTGTTTACCTGCTGTATTCAAACCTTGATGCCATTGAGGAGCATTTGTTACATAAAGTATGTAGAGAGTCGTTGACCACAATGACTCATGCTATGCTGGAGGATTCTCACATGGTTATGAGTATTCCTTTGCGGACATTTTTATACATATTATTCATCAAGTCACAAACTGAAGCTCTGGTTCTCTTTTTAGCCATGGATGGTAGAACTACTAGAATGTTCCTCTTTTAATATCTGTTGCGATTTATAGAGTTTACTGTTAAAAGGGTACTTTGGGAGTTTGGCAATGAGGCCCTTGATCTACTTCCTCAGAGTCAAATGCACATGTAGACACTATTTACATCTCAGTGTCCAGTATGAAGGAAGTTAGAGGTAGTTTCTAGAGCCAATGCTAACTAGCATGCTAGCAGATACCAATAGACTAACGCTAGTTAACATTGGTTCACGAAACTACCTCAAACTTCCTTCATACTGGACACAGAGATGTAAAAATGGTATCCGTGAGGTCATCTGACTCTGGGGAAGTAAATAAAAAACCTCATTGCTAAAATCCCAAAGTGTCCCTTTAATAACTTCCCTCTGTTCAATTCCAGCTGGTAGATGAGGAGTTTGATGCCTTGGAGGGTTTTTTCTATCTCCTTGAAAATGGTATCACCGTGCTACATGAAAATGTGGAGACATATCTAGACCATCTACAGGTGAGCTTTTGTTGACCCTAGCCCTTTGTCATGGAGACCAGAGTAAGATCACCATGACAACACTGGAATCACTTTGTTTATGTGTGGCTTTCCACTCAACGTATAATTAGTGCACAATGCCTTAGCATTCACTTCTGTCTTGGCATCCTCTTCCACTAAAGAATGGCTACAGCTCTGATCTGAAATACTTTTTTTATTCTTCAGTGGTGAGTAGTTGACAATTTAGAGACAATGTAACTGTAAGAAAATCAGTTTAAAGTATTCAGCCTGCTACTCACTGCCCCACCTAATATGTGAATGCAGTCCCTCCCTACTGCCAACAACCACAGCCACCACTGCCGCTCATAAAGCATGCATTACTGACACTGCCACACAGATGTGTTTACATTTCCCCCCATGTCTAATTCTAGTTCATGTTGTAACTTTCCTTCCATTGTTATATTCCAGAGGTTTCTGAGCTGTCGACCAGAGGAGTTTGATCTTGACATGGATGGTGAGAAGCCTGCTATATGCTACAAAGAAGTCATAACAGCACTGAGGCAATGGATACTTCCTACATTTGTAAGTTAAACTGCAGTACCATGTTGTTATGTTACAAAAATAGGCATCAGAAAAATAGTTATGCCTATGGACGAGTTTCACTTTCCCTCAGGCCTGTCCTTCAGGCTTCAGACTACGCTGTCTGGACCTCACACTTGTAACTCCCCTCCCCTGCTCATCCCTCTATCCCATCCCCCTCTCTCTCTCCAGGAGAAGAGGATGAGGACTTTGGTCCACAAGCCCATCTGTGCCCTGAGAGAGCTCCTGGTGGGGCCTCGTAACCTGATCAGTAAGCGTCTGGACAAGCTGCTGGACTACGAGCTGATCGAAGAGAAGCCCAGTCTGAGCTACGATGAGCAGGCGGTGGCTAACACCTATAAGACCATCAACACCCTGCTCCTCAACGAGCTGCCCCAGTTCAACGGCCTGGCCCTCACCCTGCTCTGGGGCATGCTGGGGGCTTTCAGCTGCCTGCACAAGGACCTGGCTAAAGACATGGAGCAGCTCTTCCAGGGCTTCACCCAACAGGTACACAATAATACAGTACTGGAGTAGAGGGGATGACTAGCATGTTTCTTGTGGGGGTACAGACAGATGCCTATTTTCTCTATGATCCTAAGTAGCAGTTTGCTCATGTATTTGTTACTACTTTTACAATCAGATTTCAGTGGGAGCTATACCAAAAGCAGAGATGTTGCTGAAGTTAAACTTGACTATTTGTCTCATCTCATTTTGTTTACATGTCTCTTTGCAGCTCCCTCACGGTTCCCTGGAGCCGAATGCATTCTGGGAGTGGGCGGAGTGTTCGGTGCTGGAGGGTGCAAGGAGGCTGGAGAGCCTGTGTTGGAATGTGAAGGACCAACTCAATGCTCCCATTGTCCAGGTCAGTCTCAACAGAAGCTCCACTATAATCTGTTTGGTGGCGATGGGACTTGTTGTTGGGTAACATCGCCAGGGACAGTGTGTGTATACATCCACAACCCCACAGTACTTGTCAAATAGCAGCAGGATGATTCATTCTACACCTACTGTATTCACTGTCAATGTTCTGATGCCGCATTATGTGTTTGGAATAACCTGAATTGGATCATGATTGCTATTTCTACTAGCCTTGGGGTTAACTGTTGATGGTTCTGAGGAAGGTGAGTCACCTGAAGGGACAACACTAAACACAAGCCCATTTGTCAAAACCAACACACTAGAACACATCATGTCACAACTCACAACATTAACCTGTATTTCCTGTGATAAACCCCTAGCAAAAATATACTGGAAATTACATGACATTTTTCCCCCAGTCAGAAACAGAAACCACCATTCATTTAGCTTGGTCATAATACAGCAATAACTTTACTCTGGCTAGCTCATGGCTCCTATCATCACCACACCACTGCTCGTTACTTTAACTGATGAGAATGTGAAACTGCCGAGTGGGGAGGGAGGAGGAGGGGAGAGAGAAATGGTGTAGATTCATCTTCCAGACTAATCTAGACATCTCACAGCCCATGTTATAAGCTGCACTTTGTCTGTCTGCGGTGTTAAGGAGCAGCTCTCCTGGCTGTAGGCCTCACAGAACCACAGCAACCTATTCCCTATATAGTTAACCAGCCCTGCTCAAAAGTAGTGCACTATATAGGGAATAGGGTGCGATTTGGGACATAGCCAGAGATAGCAATGAGACTCAGCCTGTCAGGTCTAGAGGAATACATGACAGCACTAGTAGAGGATGGGCTGCTCATCTGTGGCTAGAGATGACTCCTACTTACAGGTATGTACCAGTTCTACAGTACTAGAAAGAAACAGGATCGCTTCATTAGCTACTCTTAGATGACATAGTGAAGTCATTTAAACTCTAGATGTCACCCTGGCTGGTAGCTGAGCAGGTGAACACCAGTGATAAGGAACATGGTGAATGACTAGCTGGGTCCTTACCAGTTCCAATATCTCTACCAGAGTCGTGTTCATTAGGGCATACCTTAGCAAAACGTTTAGCACATTTTTGCAATGGAAATAAAGAATTGACATTTCTTATCGAATGAATTCAGGTCCTCCCTTCCTATTTGTCTTCTCTTCCATTTGGTGTGCAATGACCACAACGCTGTCCTCCCAGCCTCTCAGCCCTGGCTCTCAGAAGCGTCTGAAGGTCCTCACAGACAAGCACGGCTCAGGGAAGATCTACCAGCTGATGGGTCATGTGGTGGGGACCAGAGACCTGGACCTGAGCCTGAACAGAGGAGAGCTGGTGGCCATCATCAGTGAGATGGACACACGGGGGGACAAACGACGCTGGCTGGTCGACGCTGGGGGTAAGACCACCAAGACATTTAGCCTTTTCACTAGAGGGGCTGATCTTTAAAATAACAAACAGCTTTAATTTCTAAAAGGAAAGTCGGTCCTTAATTCTGTCAATGTAGCAGTGAATACAAACGATAATGCTTGTAATGCAGCTTCATTCACCACCAGTTAAGGTGGAGACACCTAATGGTTGTTTACTGTTACTGCTGCATGGGAACCATTCATCTATGCCAGTGAGATCTATCAAGCCAAATAGATTTGATTAATTATAGGACAACGTGGTTTATATACCGTACATCTCATCAGATTATAATTACTTATGAATTCACGTCTTCCAATCATCTACACCGATCTCCCTGTGTCCAGGTCCAAGAGGATACGTCCCCTCCTCCAAGCTGGTACGTTACCACCAGGTAACTATGGATCCTCCCCCATCCCCTCATCTGATCACTACCATGGATCACGCTGGGGGGGTCAGACGACACTCCTGCACGCCTGGCGTCAGGCGACCCTCCTACACCCCTGATACACCCCAGCCCCGGCTCCTGAGGTCTATGTCGATGACAGTTCCCTGCCTCCAGGTCAGTGACTCTCTGAGCTGCTCGCCCTTGGCAGCCAGGTTGAAATGCAGAGTGCCCCAAACCTTCTCCTGAGTGCTTTATTCATCTATTTGTTTTAGTACTTCAAACATCATCATACATTGTTGGTGTGTCTTTCACACACACACTCACAGTCACAGTCATAGTCATAGTAGTCACACACACACACACACACACACACACACACACACACACACACACACACACACACACACACACACACACACACACACTCACACTCACACTCACACTCATAGTCACACACACACACACACACACACACACACACACACACACACACACACACACACACACACACACACACACACACACACACTCACAGTCACACTCACACACGTAGAAGAATTGTATCTGGGTTCGGTCTGTCTGTGTGGCTGAGCTGTTGAAATGCAGCTCTCCTGGTTGTTAAAGTGAGTGATTCTCCTCGTGACCTTTGGGAGGCATCTTTCATACTCCTATAGCCAGCCCTCTTCATGCACCGCTGACAGTATGATCACTAATCATAGGCAGGTGACATGCGATCCTGCTAAGGCTTTGATTCTTCAACATGGGTGGTCCGTTTTAGTCTGTTCTTTCTGTCCAACATCCTTGCCATAGCCAAGTGTGTGTCTGTCAGAGCAGAGGAGACCGTGGTTGGGCTCAATTCAGAATTCCAATTGAATGCTTACATTTTTACTGAATTTGAATTTAAGTAGTAAACAGGATATAGAATTACAATTTGAATTAAAGGAATAGAATTGAATTCAGTAAAATTCTATAAACAGGTGTAGTCTACACAAATATACACTGAGTGTACAAAACATTAGGAAACCTGCTCTTCCGTGACAGACTGACCAGGGGAATCACGTTGAAGCTATGATCCCTTACTGATGTCACTTGATAAATCCACTTCAATCAGTGTAGATTTTATGTTTATTATTTTATTTAACCTTTATTTAACGAGCCAAGTCAGTTAATTAAGAAAAAAATCTTATTTACAATGACGGCCTAGCTGAAGGGGAGGAGACGAAGGATTTTTAAACCTTGAGACAATTGAAACATGGATTGGGTATGTGTGCCATTCAGAGGGTGAATGGGGAAGACAAATGATTTAAGTACCTTTTGAACAGGGTATGATAGTAGATGCCAGGTGCACCGATTTGTGTCAAGAACTGCAACGCTGCTGGGCTTTTTCACACTCAACAGTTTCCCATGTGTATCAAGAATGGTCCAACAACCAAAGGACATCCAGCCAACTTGACACAACTGTGGGAAGCATTGGAGTCCACATGGGCCAGCATCCCTGTGGAATGCTTTCGACACCTTGTGGAGTCCATGTCCCAACGAATTGAGGCTGTTGTGAAGGCAAAAGGGGGTGCAATTCAATATTAGTAAGTTGTTCTTAATGTTTGGTATAGTCAGTGTATAAGGTAGGGTCTAATATAACTGCATTGTTTGTTGAGAAATATAATGAGCTATTCTAAGCACTAAGGTTAAAAGAGTAAGGGGGGATTCTGACCTGAGTTAAGCATGCGTAAATGGAACGTAATTACCTTTTTTTGAATGCCCTTTTCCACTCATATTCTAACCTTGATCCTAAGCGGGACAATAGCATGCTATTCACCGCTATTCATTTGGGGTGGAGATGTAAGAAATGAAGGTGTGGCAGAGGAGTGTCTAGAGATACGCTGTATTCTGACCTTGACTAAACGCCGTAATTCCACCACCTTCACGTGTGAGGAATCCATGAATAAGGTTGAGCAAACCTACAGGTTCCAAGTGGAAAAACCCTTTACTTAATTTTTTCAGATAAAAAAGTTGTCACATTACCAGATATCAAAGAATATATGTTGGATTCAGTGAAACTCATGTTCTATGACTGAGCAGAATTTCTTTGAATTGCAATTAATTAAATTATACTTCCTGAAACTCAAATCAAAGATTGTCTATTAAATTGACAAAATAGTCAACTGACCACTCTAACAATGGAAATACACGTCTTCAAAGATGAAAGGCAGGCGGGAAGAAAGAAGATCAGGCAAGACCATTCTAGCCAATAAAGGTGAGATGGGTGCGTGAACAACAGGCCATAGAGATGGATGACTTACCTTTGTATCAGTGCCATTTTGGCGTATGTGACAGCATGGGCAATTTTAAAGTAGTTCATTTTATTCTTCTTCATTGGCTGATTTGCTCCCAAAAATATGAATCCCCACCCAGTGTACTTCTTCACCCAGTTTACTTCTTCACCCAGTGTACTTCTTCACCCAGTGTACTTCTTCACCCAGTTTACTTCTTCACCCAGTGTACTTCTTCACCCAGTGTACTTCTTCACCCAGTGTACTTCTTCACCCAGTGTACTTCTTCACCCAGTTTACTTCTTCACCCAGTTTACTTCTTCACCCAGTGTACTTCTTCACTTCTTCACCCAGTGTACTTCTTCACCCAGTACTTCTTCACCCAGTTTACTTCTTCACCCAGTGTACTTCTTCACCCAGTGTACTTCTTCACCCAGTGTCACCCTTCTTCACCCAGTGTACTTCTTCACCCAGTTTACTTCTTCACCCAGTGTACTTCTTCACCCAGTGTACTTCTTCACCCAGTGTACTTCTTCACCCAGTACTTCTTCACCCAGTCTTACTTCTTCACCCAGTGTACTTCTTCACCCAGTGTACTTCACCCAGTGTACTTCTTCACCCAGTTTACTTCTTCACCCAGTTTACTTCTTCACCCAGTGTACTTCTTCACCCAGTGTACTTCTTCACCCAGTGTACTTCTTCACCCAGTGTACTTCTTCACCCAGTTTACTTCTTCACCCAGTTTACTTCTTCACCCAGTTTACTTCTTCACCCAGTTTACTTCTTCACCCAGTGTACTTCTTCACCCAGTGTACTTCTTCACCCAGTGTACTTCTTCACCCAGTGTACTTCTTCACCCAGTGTACTTCTTCACCCAGTGTACTTCTTCACCCAGTTTACTTCTTCACCCAGTGTACTTCTTCACCCAGTGTACTTCTTTCAACGGCAAAGTCCATGCTAAAACGGGTTATAGCCGTGATGAGTCCTCTGTCTCTGTGACAACAGGCACAACTCCGATGTAGTCTATTTTTTGTTGTTGTTGCCAAAATGCCATGTGCGTCCACTTATATCAGTGCATTCGTAACAACCTAACCATTATGAAACATATTGTTGATCAAGTAAGCCTTACATATAGCAAATTAGCAATAACATTCAACACCTCCATACAAAATTTCCTCAGGTGCTTATTTCTGCTTATTTTCGTGAAACCTCTCACTTCACCTCTTCCTCTCTGTTTAAATAAAAATTCCACACCCTGTGTCATGTGACTAATTCTGAAGTGAGCCCAACCCTGGAGGAGACAGATGGTAATTAGTAGTCCAATAACATCACAGGCCACATGGTGGAGCCATTAACCTGCACTTCCATGCCCTGCTGATGTTTCTCTAGTTATGTTGTCCAGAGGTGAGCTGTGTTTTCTAATGGCCACCAGGCTAAATACAATCAATCTCTAGGGCATCATGCTCATTACTAAAGCCTTGTTTTCTCTGTCTATTCTGACCTCTGCGGTGTCTTTGCAGGTGCTCGCAGGCTATGACTTCATGGCAAGGAGCAGTCACGAGGTCTCTCTGAGGGCAGGGGAAACAATCAGAGTCCTGGAACCCCATGACAAGAAGGGTAGCTGTGACTGGAGCCTGGTGGAGGTGCGGGGGCAGAGGGGATACGTGCCCTCCAACTACCTGACAGTGATGCCCACATCCACAACGCCCACCGCCCCTTACCGTTAGGGTTGCCCTGGGTAACCAGCCACCAGCCGGTCTGAGCTAGACACTGCCACTCAACCCTTCACTGCCACACAGCTCATCTTAGCAGGGGAAGCCTACATCCACAGGAGAGAGAGAGAGAGAGCGAGAGAGAAGGAGAGTTTGTGTGCTGTTGATTGAATCACAGATTTGTGTGTGAAGTGGCGAGGCTGGCATTTGCAGGTAGAGTGCTCCAAGCCCTCAACTGCAGCTCTTATTAGCATGTAAGTGGGAGGCCGCTTCCATCACCAGGAACCAGGGGTGCAATCCTGTTTTTTCCCTGGAGAGACTGACTGACTGACAGGCAGGTAGGAATGCCTCAGCACAGCATGATGATAGAGAAGAGTAGGCAGTCCATCAAGCTTATCTGTCTGTCTGGAGTTCTCACTCACTCACTCACTCACTCACTCACTCACTCACTCACTCACTCACTCACTCACTCACTCACTCACTCACTCACTCACTCACTCACTCTTACACACACACACACACAAACACACACACACACACACACACACTACGTAGGTCTGGGCGCTGGCAGTTAAACTGATGGACATATGTACAAACTCCATTTTGATGTACCACTAGCACTGTCAGGTGACTTGGCCACTGACGTTGACAGTAATGCAGTTTATGCTCAGGCTAAATAGTTTTCTGATTTCTAGGAAGAATGAGGTCGGCAAACCTTAATGCTAGATTGCATGGTCAAATAAGGAAAGTGGTTAAGATAACTTGTTCAAATGGATGAAGCGGATCTAGTTTGATACCAGACATGAAATGGCAGCAAAGGTGTGTTACTAAAGCAATGACATCATTAGGTTGATATGGCTTTAATAAGACAGTTGTTGTACTGCAGCTAGCGGAGCCTTCTCATTGGTCCAAATATCAGGGCAGAATGAGAAGACCAGACATTACCTGGTGCTGCATCTGGGCTGACAGACATAACTGTCTTCTCTCAGCTGGCCACAAGGGGGCGTACCACACCAGCGCTCACCCAACAGATGTCTGTTGGCTTTACCTTTAGCCTCTTCAATATTAGCTCAGTCGACAGTGACGTTAATCTTCTGGTGGATGTCACACAACCTGAACATGTTCATATCTTACCGGTGTGGTCATGTCATTCCTTTTGCTGTCAATATCTGCTACATAATATGATCTAAAGAGAATGTTCTCTCTGTAGGCCCACTGTCAAGGTATAGATGTCATGTTTTTAAAATTGTTTTTATTTAATTGATTTAACACAGCAGGACCGTGCGTCAGGCTTTTTATAATAATCTCTGATGATATGAAGGAAGAAATCGCTGTTTGAAAGGGAGCACGGCTCTGTCAGTGCAGCAGAGTCATTGTTATGCAGATTGGTGCAGAGTAGTCACTGTGCCCTGGGTAATACAGCGCTCAAGCTGGGTATGCAGCTCTTCAGATAGTCACCTCTATTTTACCATGTTGACTCAGAACAGGATGGTGCAGTTTCTGAATTTTAGATATAATTTAAGGAAAGGCCACATACCTGTAGATAGTGGTGGTCTATATGAGAGTTATGTTAACAGAGCTTTCACTATGTTAGCCACAAAATGGAGAGTAATCACGTGTAAAAATGGATGTCAGGGCTTTGAATTTTGTACTAACCAAACAATGCTACTGAGTGACACGTGTTGTCCTCCATATGACATTTAAATGTGTGGTGTATTCTGTGTTTGTGGTCGTCACTGCCTCAGCTAAGGACGGGTTGTCACCAGGGATGTGATGCAGTGACTCCCTGCAGCTACCGCTAACCCTAGTATGACAGAACCCTACACAGCTCTAAAAATAAACGTTCTCTCATTCAATGGTTCTATAAATAGCCCACTGTCTGTATAGACAGTATAGACACCCTTGGCCTCCCCCTGCTGGTCACTGTTGGAACAGCAGTTTTACTCCAGCTACCTCTTCTGGGTGGTACATCGCAAAACAGCTACTGCAATACTACCTCTACAGTGTTTCTAGGCTGCTCCTGGCGTAATGCTACAAGGGAGTATACAGAAAGCAATTAGATTGGTTTTACTCTCTGTCTTAGATAATTGGGCTCCTGATTGTGAGGGAAATCCAGTGCTTTAATCAGGCAGGGCTGAATCAAGGCGTCCATGTTGTTTCTGTCAGAATGTAGATCAGCGGCTGCACAATAACAATGTCTATCTGGCTGCAGCCTCATATTTGTGCTGGGCAGAATTTATTGTCCAATCACGGGGGGCTATATTACGGCAGTCAAGGGAGAGAGCATCTGTGTGCCGGGGGGCATTTTTCCTGGAAGAGTTCCCCTCCCAATTTGGGAGGAAGAGTTGAATCACATTGAATGTGATGGGGGCTGATCCATCCAAGCCGCACTAAGCTGGCCACAGAAATGGCAGCAGTAGGCCTGTCCTGGGCGCTTTAAACCAGGGCTGTATTTGGTAACCATTTGGCAACGCTCCTGATGCCGTTGCTTCTTTAAGGCCCTGTCAGCTGATCTCTCTGTCACAACCAATTTAGTTTTAACAATAGCTCGTCCCCTGTACTGCTGGACTAGAATGTGAAAGTCTCCCCTGGCTTGTAGCAAATGTCTGGGGTTTAGAAGGTAGTGGTGAGACAGGTTAGGGAGGCACATGACACTCTGCCCCCATGCAGCCAGGAAGCCCCTTTCTCCTGATGTTCCCCTCTGGGACCTGGGGAGAGAGCCACTGACATGGTGCAATCAGCTCACCGTCCACTGGCTAACTGTGTGTCAGTCAGTCGAGTGACAGAGCGGTAGTGGGCCACGGCAGTCATGCGGAGCAGATCTCCTAGTCAGGGGGATTGACTAGGCAAAAAATTCACAAAAATCCACAACATCATGAGTTTATTGCTTTCTCCTTCAGTTTCCAGACCCTCTGAATAAGACATGAATAGAGATGGAACATGGACACACACACTGACATTCTGTAAGAGATGCAGTTCACCACGTTCCCTTAAACTTGATATCATTTAATCCATAAGTTTGCTACACATTGACTTGAAACTTAATTCGTTATGCCTTTTGCATTTGAAGGAAGTTATGTGGCCTGCAATAGACTAGAGTCCTGTCCAGAGAGTGTACTTGTACATCAAGCTGCTGCACGCTACTGAAAGAGGAGATACAACGGCCCATAGGGCAGAAGCCTGTCTTCAACAGGGACACTTACGTGACATTTATAAAGTAATTGCTTTGATGTTCTATAACTCCATGCTTTCAATTGGCCAAACATATTTTGTAACCAAAGAGTAGTCAAGGATTGTTTACATGTTGATCTGCCCTGTGCTGTATAGGGCAGTGCCCTTTCCCTTAGTGGAAATCACATTGACCCCTGTGTGTGGTGACAGTGGGACAGAATGGTCTGGGGCCTAATCAGACTGAAGGAGGGGCCCAGGCAAGAGTGGAGATTTGAGGGCCAGGGGGATATGTGGCTAAAGGGGCAGGCAACACCCCCTCCCTCCTGACTTTTACTAAAATGATGGCTAACTCTGACTCCATGGCCTCCTCTCTTTCTCTCTCACTATCTGCGAATTGTGGCACTGAGATGCCACTCTTTCTTTATTTAAACACTTCGATATGCAGGCATGGACTGTCATGGCTACTGGCCAGCATTTGTCCCGCATGGTGGACAGGCAGCCGCTCAAGGTCTGTCTTGTTTTTCAACAGGGAGGACACGGCACTACCTCTCCAATTATGTGAAGAGCCTGACTGTGTTTTGAAACAGCCAGGCAGGCGGTCCATACGCAAGCTCTAGAGCCCTCTCCCTACTCGCTAGAGCTCTCTCCTCCTATCCCTGCTCTCTAGAGCTCTCTCCTCCTCTCCCTGCTCTCTAGAGCTCTCTCCTCCTCTCCCTGCTCTCTAGAGCTCTCTCCTCCTCTCCCTGCTCTCTAGAGCTCTCTCCTCCTCTTCCCATCTCTAGAGCTCTCTTCCCCTCTCTAGAGCGCTCTCCCCTTCTCCCCCTCTACCTGTTCTTCTCTCGAGAGCTCTCTCTTCCTACACTCTCTTGTAAACAGTACTAGGATGTCAGGGATGTAAACAGTCATCACATGGGTGCAGGACTTAGCGCTTGCGACAGTTTGGCACTCAGAGACACGCAGAGGGGGGAAGGAAGAGGGGGATGTTTATGTTCAATGTTAGAAAGGAGCCCATCCCAGTCATCCATCCTGGCACAAACTATATGGCATGTCCCCCTCTGGCAACCCGATAAGGCACTTTATAACACTTACATGACACTAAGCTCTATAGTGTTTCATTTATTCAAACTCTTGGAGTTCAAATTCGTAATTGCTGCAGTAAAAGTTTAGCTGATGCTGTGGGCTAGAGAAATATTTGTTTTGATTAGATTTGGTACTATTTTAATCTCGCTCTTTAAACTGTCAATCATCTCATGTTCTCTTGTTGCTGTAGTGTACAGTATGGACTATAGCTTACAGCCAAATGAAGTGCTATATTGCTATAGTAGGAAATAACTTTGTTTTTGCAGTTGTACATGTTTACATTAAACATATATACAGTACTACTGGGTGATGTATGTGCTTATGTCCTGTTTCTCATATTATTCTTCCCATGTACTGTTTAATTTTTCATGAAGTTGGAATGATCAATGATGAGAAACTTGGGCATTGAAGGGAACATACAGGGAAGATAAGACGCAGGGATCTTCTTGTATGACACATTGGATCCTTCGAGACACAGCCAGCAGTCAAGCCTCGTCTCAGCCAATAGTGTGTGTCCTGAAAACAAATGTGCTATCTCTATCAGAATACATCCTGTGCTTTACAACTACACTCTGGGCCTGGAAGCCTTACAACTACACTCTGGGCCTGGAAGCCTTACAACTACACTCTGGGCCTGGAAGCCTTACAACTACACTCTGGGCCTGGAAGCCTTACAACTACACTCTGGACTTCGAAGCCAGTTCTACTGATTTGATTCATTGTTCCCCTATAAGCAGGGCCTGATTTAGACCTCGGACGCCAGGTGGGTGTATTTAATTGAGGTAGAATAGAACCAGTATGCTCCTTACCTCGTAGGGTAAGAGTTGAATGCCCCTGCTATATAGCATGTTCACACCCCTCTGTATTTGCCACCTGTGATCGATGCCAGGTGAAGCTGGCTCATGCTACAGAAGACACTTCACGCGGCGGCTAAATCTTTTGACCTTCCTCTGGTCAATTCATCCCAATCCACCAATTCCTTAAAGCTGCCATCTTTTATGGATCCTCTCCCCAACTCTGTGGCCGTAAAATGAATAATTGGTAATTTGTCTTTGGGGAGAGGGCACAGTTATGAAGACCATACCTCTCTGGAATGGAGTCATTTGCTATTTTATTAGGATCCTCATTAGCTGTTGCAAAAGCAGCAGCGACTCTTCCTGGGGTCCACACAGAACATGAAACATAATACAGAATGACATAATACAGAACATCATTAGACAAGAACAGCTGAAGGACAGAACTACATACATTTTTTAAAGTCACACCAAGCCTACGTATGAGGTGTTGAGGTGAGGTGTTGAGGTGAGGTGTTGAGGTGAGGTGTTGAGGTGAGGTGTGGCTTTATCTGTGTTTTGAAACCAGGGTTGTTGTTTATTTGAGCAATATGAGATGGAAGGAAATTGCAATAAGAACTCTACATAATACTGTACGCTTTACGCTTTTTTGAACTGTGAAAAGACACCTGGTGGCATGTCTGGTGGGGTAAGTGTTGTGTGTCAGCTGTGTGTAAGTTAACTATGCAAACAATTTGGGATTTCCAACACATTAATGGTTCTTACAGCTGGGGCAGCTGCATCTTAACTAGGTCTTTCCTTGCAGCACTGGACCATACAACTGGACAATAATCAAGATTCTCTCTCCAGAATTATGGAAACCAGCACCCTTTGGAATGGAGTTGCTTCAGGCCTGGCCAAGGAGAAGCTGATTTTGCAACATAATGTCTTCACCCCCCCCAGGATCCTTCCCTGCAATTCAGTGAACACCTCATCCACCTTCACACAGCTACCCCCCTCTCTCTCTCCAGAATCTGTTATATGACCCTCCAGGGTGCTCTGAAAGTCTGCTGGCTTACATGAATAAGCATGGTTTCATCATGGAAGGGTAAGTATGTGTGGTTAGCTATGGGAGAGGGAACGGAGTGATTTGGCTGCTTGGTGTTGATGGACTCCCTGTCTTGTTTGTGAAACTGCCTGTGAGGAAGCCCAGAGCAGAGACTGGAGTGGATTGGAGACCGTGGGTTGAGATTAACAGAGACCAGAGCAGACAACACACACAACAGAACCATGGAGACCAAAAGTCTGCCTTGCTGCCTCAGCCTGCTATGGCGACGGCTATTAGGAAAACACACGATACAAACAACATGCTGTAGATCATTTGAGAGCTGTAGCTGCCCCTCTCTGCCTCCCAGCCCCAGCCAGCCACTCAGTCAAGGTTACCTTGGAGCACAAGGTTGTCCATAATAGCGCTGACATCCAGGGAATACTACCACAGAACAATAAAACATGTTTGATTCTACTGTGATAAAACCGTCATAAGTCAGAGCAGCTAGGACAGGACCCAGAGCATTCAGGAGCCAAGGGATGGGGTCACACCAGAGGTCAAGAGGGTCAGGAATGCACAAGGCCCTAACTGACTTTTTAGGATTTCCTTTTTTGCAGCCACTCACGTCCCAGTCATGTCCCAGCCAGCACACATTCGTCCTAGCTCTAGCCCAGCTATCACTACAAGTGACACGTTGGAGAGTTCAGTACGTTCATCTCAAACCGATTGAGGTCTTTGAGGAATCTGTGTTCTCTTTTGAAGGTATGTTTATTGACTTGCAGAATATGTCACAAACACCTGTTCCACTTGCACTGTAATCCCTTTGCAGATGAAGGAATGTCAGGCCCTAATCCTGGCTTTAACACCACCCTCAGTGCACCATGCTGCCTGCCTGGTGTAAACAGTGTTGTCACTGTAAACAGTCAACATGGTGGCTCATGAGCACCCAAAACAACACAGTTCTGATTGTCAATCCTGATAACAGATGCCTTGTGAATCTTTTCTATAAAGTAAGGATTTTCATAATGACCATGACTGCATTTACACAAGTATTAGCTGTATGCTGTAAACCTTACATTCATCATCTTTTAACAATCACCGTTGTGAAATAGCACCTAGACAAGACCCTTTTTAACAACCACTGTTGTGAAATAGCACCTAGACAATACCTTTTTAACAATCACTGTTGTGTAATAGCACCTAGACAATACCTTTTTAACAACCACTGTTGTGTAATAGCACCTAAACAAGACCTTTTTAATAATCACCGTTGTGAAATAGCACCTAGACAAGTCCTTTTTAACAATCACCGTTGTGTAATAGCACCTAGACAATACCTTTTTAACAATCACTGTTGTGTAATAGCACCTAGACAATACCTTTTTAACAATCACTGTTGTGAAATAGCACCTAGACAAGACCTTTTTAACAATCACCGTTGTGAAATAGCACCTAGACAGGACCTTTTTAACAATCACCGTTGTGTAATAGCACCTAGACAATACCTTTTTAACAATCACCGTTGTGAAATAGCACCTAAACAATACCTTTTTAACAATCACCGTTGTGAAATAGCACCTAGACAAGACTTTTTAACAATCACCGTTGTGAAATAGCACCTAGACAAGACCTTTTTAACAATCACTGTTGTGAAATAGCACCAATTTTTAACAATCACTGTTGTGAAATAGCACCCTTTTTAACAATCACTGTTGTGAAATAGCACCTAAACAATACCTTTTAACAATCACTGTTGTGAAAAGACCTTTTTAACAATCACTGTTGTGAAATAGCACCTAAACAATACCTTTTTAACAATCACTGTTGTGAAATAGCACCTAGACAATACCTTTTTAACAATCACTGTTGTGAAATAGCACCTTTTTAACAATCACAATACACCTAAACAATTTTTAACAATCACTGTTGTGAAATAGCACCTAAACAATACCTTTTTAACAATCACTGTTGTGAAATAGCACCTAAACAATACCTTTTTAACAATCACTGTTGTGAAATAGCACCTAAACAATACCTTTTAACAATCACTGTTGTGAAATAGCACCTAAACAATACCTTTTTAACAATCACTGTTGTGAAATAGCACCTAGACAATACCTTTTTAACAATCACTGTTGTGAAATAGCACCTAAACAATAAACAATACTGTTTTTAACAATACCTTTTTAACTGTTGTGAAATAGCACCTAGACAATACCTTTTTAACAATCACTGTTGTGAAATAGCACCTAGACAATACCTTTTTAACAATCACCGTTGTGAAATAGCACCTAGACAATACCTTTTTAACAATCACCGTTGTGAAATAGCACCTAAACAATACCTTTTTAACAATCACCGTTGTGAAATAGCACCTAGACAAGACCTTTTTAACAATCACCGTTGTGAAATAGCACCTAGACAAGACCTTTTTAACAATCACCGTTGTGAAATAGCACCTAGACAAGACCTTTTTAACAATCACCGTTGTGAAATAGCACCTAGACAAGACCTTTTTAACAATCATTGTTGTGAAATAGCACCTAGACAAGACCTTTTTAACAATCACCGTTGTGAAATAGCACCTAGACAAGACCTTTTTAACAATCACCGTTGTGAAATAGCATGTAAACAATACCTTTTTAACAATCACTGTTGTGAAATAGCACCTAGACAATACCTTTTTAACAATCACCGTTGTGAAATAGCACCTAGACAAGACCTTTTTAACAATCACTGTTGTGAAATAGCACCTAGACAAGACCTTTTTAACAATCACCGTTGTGAAATAGCACCTAGACAAGACATTTTTAACAATCACCGTTGTGAAATAGCACCTAGACAAGACCTTTTTAACAATCACCGTTGTGAAATAGCACCTAGACAAGACCTTTTTAACAATCACCGTTGTGAAATAGCACCTAGACAAGAACTTTTTAACAATCACCGTTGTGAAATAGCACCTAAACAAGACCTTTTTAACAATCACTGCTGTGAAATAGCACCTAAACAAGACCTTTTTAACAATCACTGTTGTGTAATAGCACCTAAACAATACCTTTTTAACAATCACCGTTGTGAAATAGCACCTAAACAATACCTTTTTAACAATCACTGTTGTGAAATAGCACCTAAACAATACCTTTTTAACAACCTGTTGTGAAATTTTTAACAATCACTGTTTGAAATAGCACCTAAACAATACCTTTTTAACAAACTGTTGTGAAATAGCACCTAAACAAGACCTTTTTAACAATCACTGTTGTGAAATAGCACCTAAACAATACCTTTTTAACAATTACTGTTGTGAAATAGCACCTAAACAAGACCTTTTTAACAATCACTGTTGTGAAATAGCACCTAAACAATACCTTTTTAACAATCACCTGTTGTGAAATAGCACCTAAACAATACCTTTTTAACAATCACTGTTGTGAAATAGCACCTAAACAATACCTTTTTAACAATCACTGACCTTTTTAACAATCATTGTTTGTAGCAAACAAGACCTTTTTAACAATCACCGTTGTGAAATAGCTAAACAATACCTTTTAACAACCTAAACAATAGCAAACAAGACCTTTTTAACAATCACCGTTGTGAAATAGCACCTAAACAAGACCTTTTTAACAATCACTGCTGTGAAATAGCACCTAAACAAGACCTTTTTAACAATCACTGTTGTGTAATAGCACCTAAACAATACCTTTTTAACAATCACCGTTGTGAAATAGCACCTAAACAATACCTTTTTAACAATCACTGTTGTGAAATAGCACCTAAACAATACCTTTTTAACAATCACTGTTGTGAAATAGCACCTAAACAATACCTTTTTAACAATCACTGTTGTGAAATAGCACCTAAACAATACCTTTTTAACAATCACTGTTGTGAAATAGCACCTAAACAATACCTTTTTAACAATCACTGTTGTGAAATAGCACCTAAACAATACCTTTTTAACAATCACTGTTGTGAAATAGCACCTAAACAATACCTTTTTAACAATCACCTTTTGTTGTGAAATAGCACCTAGACAATACCTTTTTAACAATCACTGTTGTGAAAAATAGCATCCTAGACAATACCTTTTTAACAATCACCGTTGTGAAATAGCATGTAAACAATACCTTTTTAACACTGTGAAATTTAACAAACCTTTTTAACAATCCGTTGTGAAATAGCACCTAGACAAGACCTTTTTAACAATCACCGTTGTGAAATAGCACCTAAACAAACCTTTTTAACAATCACTGTTGTGAAATAGCAAGACAAGACCTTTTTAACAATCACTGTTGTGAAATAGCATCAGACAAGACCTTTTTAACAATCATTGTTGTGAAAAGCACCTAGACAAGACCTTTTTAACAATCACCGTTGTGAAATAGCACCTAGACAAGACCTTTTTAACAATCACCGTTGTGAAATAGCACCTAGACAATGTTGTGAAATAGCACCTAGACAATACCTTTTTAACAATCACCGTTGTGAAAAGCACCTAGACAAGACCTTTTTAACAATCACTGTTGTGAAATAGCACCTAGACAAGACCTTTTTAACAATCACCGTTGTGAAATAGCACCTAGACAAGACATTTTTAACAATCACAATCACCGTTGTGAAATAGCACCTAGACTTTTAACAATCACCGTTGTGAAATTAACAAGATCAATCACCGTTGTGAAATAGCACCTAGACAAGACCTTTTTAACAATCACCGTTGTGAAATAGCACCACAAGACCTTTTTAACAATCACCGTTGTGAAATAGCACCTAGACAAGACCTTTTTAACAATCACCGTTGTGAAATAGCACCTAAACAAGACTTTTTAACAATCTTTTTAACAAGACCTTTTTAACAATCACTGTTGTGAAATAGCACCTAAACAAGACCTTTTTAACAATCACCGTTGTGAAATAGCACCTAAACAATACCTTTTTAACAATCACTGTTGTGAAATAGCACCTAAACAATACCTTTTTAACAATCACTGTTGTGAAATAGCACCTAAACAATACCTTTTTAACAATCACTGTTGTGAAATAGCACCTAAACAATACCTTTTTAACAATCACTGTTGTGAAATAGCACCTAAACAAGACCTTTTTAACAATCACCGTTGTGAAATAGCACCTAAACAATACCTTTTTAACAATTACTGTTGTGAAATAGCATGTAAACAAGACCTTTTTAACAATCACTGTTGTGAAATAGCCCCTAAACAATCACTGTTTTTAAACAAACCTTTTTAACAACTGTTGTGAAATAGCACCTAAACAAGACCTTTTTAACAATCACTGTTGTGAAATAGCACCTAAACAATACCTTTTAACAATCACTGTTGTGAAATAGCAGTAAACAAGACCTTTTTAAACAAGACCAAAACCTTTTTTTTTAACAATCACTGCTGTGAAATAGCACCTAAACAAGACCTTTTTAACAATCACTGTTGTGAAATAGCACCTAAACAATACCTTTTAACAATCACCGTTGTGAAATAGCACCTAAACAATACCTTTTTAACAATCACTGTTGTGAAATAGCACCTAAACAATACCTTTTTAACAATCACTGTTGTGAAATAGCACCTAAACAAGACCTTTTTAACAATCACCGTTGTGAAATAGCACCTAAACAATACCTTTTTAACAATTACTGTTGTGAAATAGCATGTAAACAAGACCTTTTTAACAATCACTGTTGTGAAATAGCACCTAAACAATACCTTTTTAACAATCACTGTTGTGAAATAGCACCTAAACAAGACCTTTTTAACAATCACCGTTGTGAAATAGCACCTAAACAATACCTTTTTAACAATTACTGTTGTGAAATAGCATGTAAACAAGACCTTTTTAACAATCACTGTTGTGAAATAGCCCCTAAACAATACCTTTTTAACAATCACCGTTGTGAAATAGCACCTAAACAATACCTTTTTAACAATCACTGTTGTGAAATAGCACCTAAACAATACCTTTTTAATTACTGTTGTGAAATAGCACGTAAACAATACCTTTTTAACAATCACTGTTTTGAAATAGCATGTAAACAAGACCTTTTTAACAATCACTGTTGTGAAATAGCATGTAAACAATACCTTTTTAACAATCACTGTTGTGAAATAGCATGTAAACAATACCTTTTTAACAATCACTGTTGTGAAATAGCATGTAAACAAGACCTTTTTAACAATCACTGTTGTGAAATAGCATGTAAACAATACCTTTTTAACAATCACCGTTGTGAAATAGCATGTAAACAATACCTTTTTAACAATCACCGTTGTGAAATAGCATGTAAACAAGACCTTTTTAACAATCACCGTTGTGAAATAGCACGTAAACAATACCTTTTTAACAATCACCGTTGTGAAATAGCATGTAAACAATACCTTTTTAACAATCACCGTTGTGAAATAGCACCTAAACAATACCTTTTTAACAATCACCGTTGTGAAATAGCACCTAAACAATACCTTTTTAACAATCACCGTTGTGAAATAGCACCTAAACAAGACCTTTTTAACAATCACCGTTGTGAAATAGCACCTAGACAAAACCTTTTTAACAATCACCGTTGTGAAATAGCACCTAAACAATACCTTTTTAACAATCACCGTTGTGAAATAGCACCTAAACAAGACCTTTTTAACAATCACTGTTGTGAAATAGCACGTAAACAATACCTTTTTAACAATCACTGTTGTGAAATAGCACGTAAACAATACCTTTTTAACAATCACCGTTGTGAAATAGCATGTAAACAATACCTTTTTAACAATCACCGTTGTGAAATAGCACGTAAACAAGACCTTTTTAACAATCACCGTTGTGAAATAGCACGTAAACAATACCTTTTTAACAATCACCGTTGTGAAATAGCACCTAGACAAGACCTTTTTAACAATCACCGTTGTGAAATAGCATGTAAACAATACCTTTTTAACAATCACCGTTGTGAAATAGCACCTAAACAAGACCTTTTTAACAATCACCGTTGTGAAATAGCACCTAGACAATACCTTTTTAACAATCACCGTTGTGAAATAGCACGTAAACAAGACCTTTTTAACAATCACCGTTGTGAAATAGCACGTAAACAATACCTTTTTAACAATCACCGTTGTGAAATAGCATGTAAACAATACCTTTTTAACAATCACCGTTGTGAAATAGCAGGTAAACAATACCGTTTTAACAATCACCGTTGTGAAATAGCAGGTAAACAATACCTTTTTAACAATCACCGTTGTGAAATAGCAGGTAAACAATACCGTTTTAACAATCACCGTTGTGAAATAGCAGGTAAACAATACCTTTTTAACAATCACCGTTGTGAAATAGCAGGTAAACAATACCTTTTTAACAATCACTGTTGTGAAATAGCAGGTAAACAATACCGTTTTAACAATCACCGTTGTGAAATAGCAGGTAAACAATACCTTTTTAACAATCACCGTTGTGAAATAGCAGGTAAACAATACCTTTTTAACAATCACCGTTGTGAAATAGCAGGTAAACAATACCGTTTTAACAATCACCGTTGTGAAATAGCAGGTAAACAATACCGTTTTAACAATCACCGTTGTGAAATAGCAGGTAAACAATACCTTTTTAACAATCACCGTTGTGAAATAGCAGGTAAACAATACCTTTTTAACAATCACCGTTGTGAAATAGCAGGTAAACAATACCGTTTTAACAATCACCGTTGTGAAATAGCACGTAAACAAGACCAAGCAAGTCCAAATACCTCTTCATGATTTGGTGGAACCGAAAACATTTCCTTGCTTGGCTTGTGAGCTCAGCCTTAGTTGTAAAGTGTGTGTGTGTTTGCTCATGCTTCTCACATTAAAATGTTATTTGTCACATGCTTTGTAAATAACAGGTGTAGAATAACGTTTAAATGCTTATTTACGGGCCCCTTGCTACAACATAGACAGAGAAAGATAGAAATAATGTAAAACACAAGGAATACAACCACAATGAGGAAATAACTTGTCTATATACACAGGGTGCCAGTACCGAGTCCATGTGCAGGGGTACAAGGTAATTGAGGTAGCTATGTACATATAGGTAGGGGTAAAATGACTAGGCAACAGGATAGATAATAAACAGTAGCAGCAGTGTATGTGACGAGTCAAAAGTTAGTGGCCAACCAAGGACGATGTACAGAGTTGACTGAGGAAACAACACTCCCTGGCCCGGGAGCCTGCTGTCAATTAAGGTTAGTGTTACTGTCTGACAACCTTTAAACTGAATTCCAATTCCCTCCTGGAGAGAGAGAGGAACATCAAAAAACTATTTTGTGTTAAGTAGTCCATCAGTCTTCATATGGAAAGACATTTCTGGTCCTTAGGATTGCATCAATACATGCCTTACTATAATAGTAACAGCACGCAGCTACAACCCAAGGACCACATATTTATACAGTTGAAGTGGGAAGTTTACATACAATTAGGTTGGAGTCTTTAAAACTTGTTTTTCAACCACTCCACACATTTCTTGTTAACAAACTATAGTTTTGGCAAGTCAGTTAGGACATCTACTTTGTGCATGACAAATAATTTTTCCCAAAATTGTTTACAGACAGATTATTTCACTTATAATTCACTGTATCACAATTCCAGTGGGTCAGACGTTTACATACATTAAGTTGACTGTGCCTTTAAACAGCTTGGAAAATTCCAGAAAATTATGTCATGGCTTTAGAAGCTTCTGATAGGCTAATTGACATATTTTGAGTCAATTGGAGGTGTACCTGTGGATGTATTTCAAGGCCTACCTTCAAACTCAGTGCCTCTTTTCTTGACATCATGGGAAATTCAAAAGAAATCAGCCAAGACCTCAGAAAAAAATTGCAGACCTCCACTGGTTCATCCTTGGGAGCAATTTCCAAACGCCTGAAGGTACCACGTTCATCTGTACAAACAATAGTACACAAGTATAAACACCATGGGACCATGCAGCCATCATACCGCTCAGGAAGGAGATGTGTTCTGTCTCCTAGAGATGAACGTGCGAAAAGTGCAAATCAATCCCAGAACAACAGCAAAGATCCTTGTGAAGATGCTGGAGGAAACAGGTACAATGTATCTATAGCCACAGTAAAATGAGTCCTATATTAACATAAAGGCTGCTCAGCAAGGAAGAAGCCACTGCTCCAAAACCGCCATTAAAAAAGCCAGACTACGTTTTGCCACGGCACATGGGGACAAAGATCGTACTTTTTGGAGAAATGCCATCTGGTCTGATGAAACAAAAATAGAACTGTTTAGCCATAATGACCATCGTTATGTTTGGAGGAAAAAGGGGGAGGCAGCATCATGTTGTGGGGGTGCTTTGCTGCAGGAGGGACTGGTGAACTTCACAAAATAGATGGCATCATGAGGGAAGAAAATGATGTGGATATATTGAAGCAACATCTCAAGACATCAGTCAGGAAGTTAAAGCTTGGTCGCAAGTGGGTCTTCCAAATGGACAATGACCCCAAGCATACTTCCAAAGTTGTGGCAAAATGGCTTAAGGACAACGAAGTCAAGGTATTGGAGTGGCCATCACAAAGCCCTGACCTCAAACGTATAGAAAATTGAAGAACTAAAAAAGCGTGTGTGAGGAATGGGCCAAAATTCACCCATCTTATTGTGGGAAGCATGTGGAAGGCTACCCAAAATGTTTGACTCAAGTTAAACAATTTAAAAGCATTGCTACCATATACTAATTGAGTGTATGTAAATTTATGACCCACTGGGAATGTGATGAAAGAAATAAAAGCTGAAATAAATCAATATCTTTACTATTATTCTGACATTTCACATTCTTAAAATAAAGTGGTGATCCTAACTGACCTAAGACAGGGAATTTTTACTTGGATTAATTGTCAGGAATGTATTTAGCTAAGGTGTATATAAACATCTGACTTCAACCGTGTATTCTTATTCTATTCCTTTACTTAGATTTGTGTGTATTAGGAATTTGTGAGTTTGTTAGATATTACTTGTTAGATATTGGTGCACTTTCAGAACTAGAAGCACAAGCACTTCGCTACACTCGCAATAACATCTGCTGGTCACGTGTATGTGACCAATACAACTTGATTTACACTACAACCTCTGTCTGGTACATTTCTATTAACAAATGATCTCAGAATATTAGAGAGCAGTTTTGAAATGTAAAAACCAAACAGGATAGTTGTTTTCTGTATGAGGACATTCCATGTCCCCAAGCTCCTCCACTGTCACTTCATTGTGTTTTCTCCAACAGACGACACCCCCATATCTCACCACTTTTATTACTTCTGTCATTTCAAAAGGATGGAGAGAAACAAGATATCAAGGAGGTGTGAAGCAGCAGCACAATCCCATTCTGATGGACTATGGGCTGTCTGTGTAATCTCAATGACATTTTAAAGTTGACCTGGTTGTCTTCCCTGTGGACCAACTGGACCGGTGGTTTGTGTGGATTACCGCCTTGTGTGTGCACTTTGGTCACTCCCCCCCTCCCTACACACTGGCCAGATTGTAGTCTCCTGCCAGTCAGGTAGGAAGGCTCTCCTGTCTCCTGTCAGTCAGGTAGGAAGGCTCTCCTGTCTCCTGTCAGTCAGGTAGGAAGGCTCTCCTGTCTCCTGTCAGTCAGGTAGGGAGGCTGTCCAGTCTCCTGTTAGTCAGGTAGGCTGCCCAGTCTCCTGTTAGTCAGGTAGGCTGCCCTGTCTCCTGTCAGTCAGGTAGGCTGTCCTGTCTCCTGTTAGTCTGGTAGGCTGTCCAGTCTCCTGTTAGTCTGGTAGGCTGTCCTGTCTCCTGTCAGACAGGTAGGCTGCCCAGTCTCCTGTCAGTCAGGTAGGCTGCCCAGTCTGCTGTCAGTTAGGTAGGCTGTCCTGTCTGCTGTCAGTTAGGTAGGCTGTCCTGTCTCCTGTTAGTTAGGTAGGCTGCCCAGTCTCCTGTCAGTCAGGTAGGCTGCCCAGTCTCCTGTCAGTCAGGTAGGCTGCCCAGTCTCCTGTCAGTCAGGTAGGCTGCCCAGTCTCCTGTCAGTCAGGTAGGCTGCCCAGTCTGCTGTCAGTTAGGTAGGCTGTCCTGTCTCCTGTCAGTCAGAAGAGGGAATGGAGGAGACTCCCACACACCTGACAAAGCGTCCATTAAGAGCCTTAAGCCTGATTTGATTACATCATGATCGCAAGCAATCAAGGCCGACTAGCTGCAGGGGGTTTGTCCCTCCTTCTTCCTCAGCTGTCCATGTCCTCCCAACCTCTCATGGCCATAACAATATAGTGGTAGCACTGTCTAAACTATGACAAGTTTGTCCAATTCATACTCAGAATGTATGTAAAGGGTTACACTTTTGGGGCCTTCCATGAGAACCCACTATGCAAAATAAATGCAAACCACATTCATGATGTTATATAATAAAGGTGGCCCTTGTTAAACTCTGTGGTGTCATCCATCTTGTAGAGAGAGCCACAGGCCGTGTTTGTGTTGTTGGGGAGCAGGATGGAGGCTACATGGGATGTAGTACTTTCAGACTACATTTAGGCTGCTAGTCTCCTTCATTAAACATGAACCTGTGTCTGTCTGTGGCTGTAAAATCCCACTGTGAGTAGTAAGCCTTGTTTTCACTCTCTCTGTTTGTCAGGGCTGGGCCACACACACTTTACGTACAAAACTATGTGGACATCCCTTAAAATCAGGGGATTCCACTATTTCAGAAACACCCATTGCTGACAGGTGTATAAAACAAGCACACCGCCATGCAATCTCCATAGACAAACATTGGCAGTAGAATGGCCTCACTGAAGAGCTCAGTGACTTTCAACGTGGCAGCGTCATAGGATGCCACCTTTCCAACAAGTCAGTTGGTCAAATTTCTACCCTACTAGAGCTGCCCCGGTCAACTGTAAGTGCTGTTATTGTGAAGTGGAAAGTCTAGGAGCAACAACGGCTCAGCCGCAAAGTGGTAGGCCACACAAGCTCTTAGACGGGACTGCCGAATGCTGTAGCTTGTAAAATACATCTGTCCTCGGTTGCAACACTCACTACCGAGTACCAAACTGCCTGGAAGCAACATCTCCACAATAACTTTTCATCAGGAGCTTCATGAAATGGATTTCCATGACCGAGCAGCCGCACACAAGCCTAAGATCACCATGCGTAATGAATCACGTTTCATCATCTGGCAGTCCAACGGACTAATCTGGGTTTGGCGGATGCCAGGGGAATGCTACCTGCCCCAATGCGTAGTGCCAATTGTAAAGTTTGGTGCAGGAGGAATCATGGTCTGGTGCTGTTTTTCATGGTTTGGGATAAGCCCCTTAGTTCCAGTGAAGATAAATCTTAATGCTACAGCATACAATTGCATTGTAGATGATTCTGTACTTCCAACTTTGGGGCAACAGTTTGGGGAAGGCCCTTTCCTGTTTCAGTATGACAATGCCTCCATGCACAAAGCGAGGTCCATACAGAAATGGTTTGTCGAGATCGGTGTGGAAGAACTTGACTGGCCTGCACAGATCCCTGAACTCAACCTCATCGAACACATTTGGGATGAATTGGAATGCTGACTGCGAGCCAGGCCTAATCGCCCAACATCAGTGCCCGACTTCACTAATGCTCTTGTGGCTGAATGGAAGCAAGTCCCTGCAGCAATGTTCCAACATCTAGTGGAAAGCCTTCCCAGAAGAGTGGAGGCTGTTATAGCAGCAAAAGGGGGACCAACTCCATATTAATACCCATGATATTGGAATGAGATTTGCGACGAGCAGGTGTCCACATACATTTGGTCATGTAGTGTAGTATTGTACAGGGCTCATGTTAGACTTGAAATAAATAGAAATACCTCTCCCCTAGAAGGAGGAACTCTCCCTTAGCAGAGCAGACTGCACTGTACTATATTGTACTACTATACTGTACTGTGTTGTACAATACTGTATTGAATTACATGGTATTGTATTATACAATACTGTATTGTATTATACAATACTGTATTGTATTATACAATAATGTATTGTACTGTATTGTACTGTATTATCTATACAACCAAGCCTAAACAGGACAATTTCCCAGTGATCTATCTGTTTGGTAACAAAATGTCAACAAATAGTAGATGGGTCCTCCCAGCTCAAGCTATGGCTAGTAGCTGTCCCAGATTCCCATTAGATCAATATTAAATTACACCCTCTGGTGAATAGGGTATTCCCATCTGTTCTTCATGTTATGGAAAGTGATGAGGGACTAATGACTTGAGCTAATGCTGACCTAAACTAATAATGCCTAGTTCAACTGGGGTTGTTATTGCTGAAGTGTTGTTGGCTCCTGGTTCAGTGCTGGTGAGTAAATGTTCTGAGCAGTTCTGATTGAGGTGACATCCCCTCTCTAGGGTCCCTACTCTGTGCCCTTACACTGTGCTATCCTGTTTGAGAGAAGTAACTGGGAAGCACTCATCATCTCTGAGCTCTTAATCCCAGGAGATGGAGCGGGCTGTCCTTGGGACCTGCGTGATGGATGGCTGGCCGGCCGCACTCACAGGTCCCCTACACCGAGCAATCAACCATAACCATCTCCACTGAGACACACATATCCCATAACATCCTAATGTTAGACACCATGTACACCTCCCTTGTCACATTGAAAGGAATCAAAGCAACTTGCCTAAGCAAGTAGACTTGCCTTGCTTACTCTGTCACACCCACGCTGATGAATGACTAGCTGGGGGTTAAACGGATACACCTTGGCGCTTACTAAACCAAACCTACTGCGGGCAACGAAACAATGATCACCTAACCTCTCATACCCACCACCGTTATTACATATTTCAACCAGTGGTAAACACGAATCTGATGAGCAACTATGCAGATGTTTATCCTGACTGCCTGGCTACCTGCCTGCCTTCCTGGCTGGTGTACCTGTAGGCCCATCCTGTCCAGCTGATGACCAGTGTAATCCCACACTGAGAGAGTCTATTCTGTCATGAAACCAGATAGCATCTCATCTCTCATGTTATGAAACATTTGTCATGTTCCAGAGGGTTCCAGATTTATACTGTTGTAAACCCCCACAGCACACTGCAAGCCTGACCTTATCACCACTGAACAATTTCAGGCAAGAGGCAATTTCCTTGGAACTGTGTAAACCATGAAGATGAGAGTTAATGTTTAAGCCCGTACTGTTTTGCCTTGTCTCTCTCTCCTTACTCTGTGTGACCCGTTCGACTTTTGCACGCCCTTCATGCCAATGGTAGTCAGTGTGAGCAGTTGAGTTGCTTTCGGTTGCACTCTGGTGAAAGGCAAACCATTAACATGGTGGGAGGAGGCGGATGTTGTTGGGCCAGATAAAGCAACTACTTGTAAATCCTTCAAACAAAATTTGTCAAAGATTAAGTCCTTCAGATAAGACTGACACCAAAGGATCAAAGTCAAAGAAAAAGAGAGTAGTTTACTATTAGCCACTCAATGGTGCTTTACTAACTCTATTTCCTGCTTGTATACCACCTGAGTTAAGTCTGTAGATCTAGTTAGCATACAAACTAAGTTTGGGGAGCCTCACCCACATTTTTTGTGCTCCTGTATTTTGACCATGGGCGGTTTTCTGTCACAGCTATTGATGTGATGACCGCAGTCCTCTGAGCTGGCAGCCCATCTGCTCAATCATACATCAGATTGCTTTCATGAGGAACGCTACGCAACATGTGCTATGGGACGCAGGTGGAAAGTTGGTACTGGATGCATTTTTCAACGCAGTCATTTTGAGGAGGGCTCCTTAGTGCTCTCATTAATCATCCAGATTTGGGGTTGGAGCGGTTCTGCTTTTTACACATAGTCTGTACAGCTATGAGAGAGAGAGAGAGAGAGAGAGAGAGAGAGAGAGAGAGAGAGAGACTCAAGTATGAATCACAACTCTACCACAGGACTTTCTGTCATTTCTGAGTTATTAGTAATTCACACATGCAGTTTAAGCCAGCCTGGAAAACATGAAGGGTCATGGTCTAGTAAAATGACTTATTGTGTGTGTGTGCAGGCCATGGAGAAATAGGAGGAAGGCAGAGAGTGTGTTTGAGTGTGTGTGTGTGTGAACGAGCCCTGTCCACCGTAGCAACCCACTGGGCACACACTGGTTGAATTCTACCTCATTTCAATGAAATGACAATGAACCAACGCAAAATAGACGTTGAATTGACGTCTGTGCCCACGGCGTGTGTACAGGATTTGTGTTCTATGTGCCTGTGGATGATTGGATGACAGTTCCAGGTAGTGCAGATAAATATGTCCATAAGCCTGTTGTCATGACAAAGTGTTGCATGAATGTGCAGTCTTTGTACCCTGGTAAGTTTTTTGTGTAGCTAGCTTTGAACTGCTTATATTATGTACTGTCAATAATCAAGAGGCAAGGAAGTTGCAAATGCCCTTTGGTTTCCTGAGCACATGTAAGTGTAAGTGACTGATGTGAAGGACGTGTGTTAACATTATGGGTCTGGATTGGTTGGCATTACTGCCAGAGACCCTCCCAGTGGTCCCTTTGACTGACAGGTGTCATTTACCCAATAAGACCCAAGGTCAAAGGCAGAGGACGACGGGGGCACAACATGTCCTGCCTGGATGACTGTGACTAAGCTGATGCAGGGACACTGTGTTCTGCCTCCTGTTATGGGTAACCTGAAATACTACATGCTGTTATCAGGTCTCCAGGACTCTGGCGGCACTCCAGTCAGGTCAGCTGTCTGTGGTTGAATTGCTCCCTGTCTCTCTTACGTGTGTTTCATGTGTGTGTGTAAACATGCAACGTGTGTGCCGAGCAGCAGTTGTGTGTTTCTCTTCTTCTGGACTGATATTTTGGAGTCCACAGGGCTACTAAATCATTCAGAACCCAAAATCTATTCTTATCTCTAACCTTGCACCAACCTCTAGGCTATAGCCTCACTCTCTCTCTCTCTCTCTCTCTCTCTCTCTCTCTCTCTCTCTCTCTCAGTGAATGGAGATGGCCGGGATGGTATATTCTAGATCCTGGAATAAGGCTGATTAAAAGGGGGTTGAGGTTCACCTTTTGAGAGTTGTATTTTCCAGCATACCACAGAGTGCACTGGTATCCATTCCCCTTTTGTGACTTACACACACAGCTATTTCAGGCTGAGATCACATGACAATATGCCATGGTGTTCCCCCTGGTCGATCGCTGTGGGTCAGTTTGTCCATGTGTCTAACTGTAGGTAGGCAGAGCCTCACTAACATGCACTACACTGTGTTTAAACGTTAAACAAATACCGCTTTCATGGAATGATGCGTGTGGGTGTGTGTGAAAGCTTGGGTCCATTGAGTTCTGTATACAAAAGAGTGCTTGCCAGATGAGGGCTGGGATCAGAGAGGACAGTAAAGGGAAGTAATGGAGAGGCCTAGTCCCTGCTAGGTAAGGGACTATCTACACTGCCAGGTTCAAGCCCCAGGGCCCTGAGCCCTCACAGGACTCACTGTCCTCCTTGAGCACAGCCTGCAGAGAGGGTCGGCACCGTGACCCAACAGGGGCCCCCTGGCCCTCTCACAGCCCCCTCAGACCAAGGCCCCAGCCCACCACACCTGGAAAGGGTTAAAAGTGGTGGGAGGACCTTTTTGTTTTTCATTAAACAAGAAAATCCAAACGTAACCGTTACACATCGTTAAGAAAACAGAAGGCTGGCGTTGGAGGGGGACTGAGAGGGTGTGGCGCTCTGGGAGGCGTGGCCCACCGTTTACTCGGTGAGAACGCAGCGCTCTTGTTTTAAATTCCTTTGATCCAAATGTTCCTGAAGTAATGCATTGACCTAGACGTAGTGGTGTTTGATAGGAAAACAACTGCCAGCCAGGAAGACTTGGATGTTGGATAAGGCTCTCTGTTCCTTAGCAGTGAGACAGTATTGGTTGAAATGCTGCTTCACATTCTCTGACAAACTCACAAATTCAGGAGGGTTAAATGTGTCAAACTCACAATCTCAGGAGGATCTAAATGTGTCAAACTCACAATCTCAGGAGGATCTAAATGTGTCAAACTCACAATCTCAGGAGGATCTAAATGTGTCAAACTCACAATCTCAGGTGTACTAATGCACAATATACCATCAAATTTTGTGTTTCTACCAGTGTTACTCCATTTCCAGTGTTTCCTTATTCTAACCTCTGGGCTGCTCCTTGGGAATGTATATTGATCTCAAGTGGGGAGTATTCAGTGTATAACTGGGTTAGTGGCCTTGAAATGGCCTTGCCATGTAATTAGATGGGAGCTTATCACCACCACCAGTATCCTATTATAGTGGCTATCGATTGTACGGCTACCAGTAGCAAGGGGCTGGGGCTAGGGAGTTTCTCCTATTGACTGTAAGGAGGAACCCACAACCCTCCCACCAACTCTGCCACCAGCCCCCATGGGATATAGTAGTGATCCTGGATCTGCTTCTGCAGGGTTTTTGGTTAGGGATAGGGAGTGGAGCAGCATTCACTTCCATTCCCAGTCTCCTTCAAGCGTAGTAAAGTCATACAGCGTGCTTCCCTCCATGCTGTTGTGCTGCTGTGTTAAAATGTAAATGATGCCTGGAGGTCACTCTCCCCTCCACCCTCTACCAGGCAGCTGACTCTTAGATATGGAGCGACACTCCTGGAATGTTGGAACTAGCCGCTCATGTGGAACTAACCTTCCTCCAGTTGCAGTTGTCCTTGAGAGAGAGAGAGAAAATACGTCTGCTGACAGATGCTTTTCTTGCTTGGCTGTAGGAACCTGCTGGCTGACCCCTGACATCCTACAGCCCTGGAGGATTACTAAAGGAATGAAGAGGAAAAAACCTTTGTCCGTCTCTCTCAAGCCTAGAACAGTTAACTTGTCTGAGAGGATCCAACACAAGTCATTTGGTGACATTGTAAAAACCAGTCCAGCTGTTTGGTTCTAACTAAACCATACATAGTCCAGCTGTTTAGTTCAAATGCTACAATACATAGTCCAGCTGTTTGGTTGTAATACTGCAATACACAGTCCAGCTGTTTACTTCTACTAATACAATACACAGTCCAGCTGTTTGGTTCTAACTAAACCATACATAGTCCAGCTGTTTAGTTCTAATGCTACAATACATAGTCCAGCTGTTTAGTTCTAATGCTACAATACACATTCCAGCTGTTTGGTTGTAATACTGCAATACACAGTCCAGCTGTTTACTTCTACTAATACAATACACAGTCCAGCTGTTTAGTTCTAATTAAACAATACACCGTCCAGCTGTTTAGTTCTAATACTTCAACACACAGTCCAGCTGTTTAGTTCTAATTAAACAATACACCGTCCAGCTGTTTAGTTCTAATACTACAATACACAGTCCAGCTGTTTAGTTCTAATTCTACAATACACAGTCCAGCTGTTTAGTTCTAATACTACAATACACAGTCCAGCTGTTTAGTTCTAATTCTACAATACACAGTCCAGCTGTTTAGTTCTAATACTACAATACACAGTCCAGCTGTTTGGTTCTAATACTTCAACACACAGCCCAGCTGTTTAGTTCTAATAAATCAATACACATTCCAGCTGTTTAATTTAATACTACAATACACAGTCCAGCTGTTTAGTTCTAATACTACAATACACAGTCCAGCTGTTTAGTTCTAATACTACAATACACAGTCCAGCTGTTTAGTTCTAATACTACAATACACAGTCCAGCTGTTTGGTTCTAATACTTCAACACACAGTCCAGCTGTTTAGTTCTAATACGACAATACACAGTCCAGCTGTTTAGTTCTACTAATACAATACACAGTCCAGCTGTTTAGTTCTAATTAAACAATACACAGTCCAGCTGTTTAGTTCTAATAAAACAATACACATTCCAGCTGTTTAGTTCTAATACTACAATACACAGTCCAGCTGTTTAGTTATACTAATACAATACACAGTCCAGCTGTTTAGTTCTAATTAAACAATACACAGTCCAGCTGTTTAGTTCTAATACTTCAACACACAGTCCAGCTGTTGAGTTCTAATACTTCAACACACAGTCCAGATGTTTGGTTCTAATTAAACAATACACAGTCCAGCTGTTTAGTTCTAATAAAACAATACACAGTCCAGCTGTTTAGTTCTAATTAGACAATACACAGTCCAGCTGTTTAGTTCTAATAAAACAATACACAGTTCAGCTGTTTAGTTCTAATGCTACAATACACAGTCCAGCTGTTTGGTTGTAATTAAACAATACTCGGTCCAGCTGTTTAGTTCTAATGCTACAATACATAGTCCAGCTGTTTGGTTTTAATTAAACAATACTCAGACCAGCTGTTTAGTTCTAATGCTACAATACACAGTCCAGCTGTTTGTTTGTAATACTACAATACACAGTCCAGTTGTTTAGTTCAACTAAAAAAATACACAGTCCAGCTGTTTAGTTCTAATACTTCAACACACAGTCCAGCTGTTTAGTTCTAATACGACAATACACAGTCCAGCTGTTTAGTTCTAATAAAACAATACACAGTTCAGCTGTTTAGTTCTAATGCTACAATACACAGTCCAGCTGTTTGGTTGTAATACTACAATACACAGTCCAGCTGTTTAGTTCTACTAATACAATACACAGCCCAGCTGTTTAGTTCAAATTAAAAAATACACAGTCCAGCTGTTTAGTTCTAATACTACAATACACAGTCCAGCTGTTTAGTTCTAATAAAACAATACACAGTCCAGCTGTTTAGTTCTAATACTTCAACACACAGCCCAGCTGTTTAGTTCAAATTAAAAAATACACAGTCCAGCTGTTTAGTTCTAATACTACAATACACCGTCCAGCTGTTTAGTTCTAATACTTCAACACACAGTCCAGCTGTTTAGTTCTAATTAAACAATACACCGTCCAGCTGTTTAGTTCTAATACTTCAACACACAGTCCAGCTGTTTAGTTCTAATACTACAATACACAGTCCAGCTGTTTAGTTATAATAAAACAATACACAGTCCAGCTGTTTAGTTCTAATACTTCAACACACAGTCCAGCTGTTTAGTTCTAATAAAACAATACACAGTTCAGCTGTTTAGTTCTAATACTACAATACACAGTCCAGCTGTTTAGTTCTAATACTACAATACACAGTCCAGCTGTTTAGTTCTAATTCTACAATACACAGTCCAGCTGTTTAGTTCTAATACTACAATACACAGTCCAGCTGTTTGGTTCTAATACTTCAACACACAGCCCAGCTGTTTAGTTCTAATAAATCAATACACATTCCAGCTGTTTAATTCTAATACTACAATACACAGTCCGGCTGTTTAGTTCTAATACTACAATACACAGTCCAGCTGTTTAGTTCTAATACTACAATACACAGTCCAGCTGTTTAGTTCTAATACTACAATACACAGTCCAGCTGTTTGGTTCTAATACTTCAACACACAGTCCAGCTGTTTAGTTCTAATACGACAATACACAGTCCAGCTGTTTAGTTCTAATAAAACAATACACAGTTCAGCTGTTTAGTTCTAATAAATCAATACACATTCCAGCTGTTTAATTCTAATACTACAATACACAGTCCAGCTGTTTAGTTCTAATACTACAATACACAGTCCAGCTGTTTAGTTCTACTAATACAATACACAGTCCAGCTGTTTAGTTCTAATTAAACAATACACAGTCCAGCTGTTTAGTTCTAATAAAACAATACACATTCCAGCTGTTTAGTTCTAATACTACAATACACAGTCCAGCTGTTTAGTTATACTAATACAATACACAGTCCAGCTGTTTAGTTCTAATTAAACAATACACAGTCCAGCTGTTTAGTTCTAATACTTCAACACACAGTCCAGCTGTTGAGTTCTAATACTTCAACACACAGTCCAGCTGTTTGGTTCTAATTAAACAATACACAGTCCAGCTGTTTAGTTCTAATAAAACAATACACAGTCCAGCTGTTTAGTTCTAATTAGACAATACACAGTCCAGCTGTTTAGTTCTAATAAAACAATACACAGTTCAGCTGTTTAGTTCTAATGCTACAATACACAGTCCAGCTGTTTGGTTTTAATTAAACAATACTCAGACCAGCTGTTTAGTTCTAATGCTACAATACACAGTCCAGCTGTTTGTTTGTAATACTACAATACACAGTCCAGTTGTTTAGTTCAAATAAAAAAATACACAGTCCAGCTGTTTAGTTCTAATACTTCAACACACAGTCCAGCTGTTTAGTTCTAATACGACAATACACAGTCCAGCTGTTTAGTTCTAATACGACAATACACAGTCCAGCTGTTTAGTTCTAATAAAACAATACACAGTTCAGCTGTTTAGTTCTAATGCTACAATACACAGTCCAGCTGTTTGGTTGTAATACTACAATACACAGTCCAGCTGTTTAGTTCTACTAATACAATACACAGCCCAGCTGTTTAGTTCAAATTAAAAAATACACAGTCCAGCTGTTTAGTTCTAATACTACAATACACAGTCCAGCTGTTTAGTTCTAATAAAACAATACACAGTCCAGCTGTTTAGTTCTAATACTTCAACACTCAGCCCAGCTGTTTAGTTCTAATACTACAATACACAGTCCAGCTGTTTAGTTCTAATACGACAATACACAGTCCAGCTGTTTAGTTCTAATAAAACAATACACAGTTCAGCTGTTTAGTTCTAATACTACAATACACAGTCCAGCTGTTTAGTTCTAATACTACAATACACAGTCCAGCTGTTTAGTTCTAATACTTCAACACACAGTCCAGCTGTTTAGTTCTAATACAACAATACACAGTCCAGCTGTTAAGTTCTAATTAAACAATACACAGTCCAGCTGTTTAGTTCTAATACTACAATACACAGTCCAGCTGTTTGCTTCTAATAAAGCAATACACAGTCCAGCTGTTTTGTTCTAATTAGACAATACACAATCTGGCTGTTTAGTTCTAATACTACAATACACAGCCCCGCTGTTTAGTTCTAATACTACAATACACAGTCCAGCTGTTTAGTTCTAATACTTCAATTCACAGTCCAGCTGTTTAGTTCTAATACTACAATACACAGTCCAGCTGTTTAGTTCTAATACTACAATACACAGCCCCGCTGTTTAGTTCTAATACTACAATACACAGTCCAGCTGTTTAGTTCTAATACTTCAATTCACAGTCCAGCTGTTTAGTTCTAATACTACAATACACAGTCCAGCTGTTTAGTTCTAATACTACAATACACAGTCCAGCTGTTTAGTTCTAATATTACAATACACAGTCCAACTGGTGCTCTGTCCCTGTGGTATGTAATTATTCGATCCATGTAGAGAATAGTACAGTATAGTATGGAAATAGGTTATACTGTATGTCCTTGTTCTATCTGTCCCAGGACACAAATGTGAGGATTTATGACAGAGTTTATGCTTACTTTCATTTTTACCATTTGTACAGTTCCTTAATGATCTCTATTTAACTCTAGCAAGGGATTAATCTTACACACAATAAATCCTCTGACTGCAGACGAAGATCAGCTAGGGGAAAATTGGATTTTCAACATTGATGCTATATTTAGAATTCTATAAAATATATGCAATGAATTTTACACCACCAGGTTTCTATGGAAATGCATCACACACAAGCAGTAAGCAACACATAACTGCATACCGATTACAAACTTTGAGCGCTTATCATCATGGTTTGCGTTTTCTACACCACCATCAAGTAGAATACGTCAATCTCGACAAACTGAAATTAGATCCCTCCCTACTAAGTATTGAAGGCTTGGTTGGCCAATCTCCGAAGCTCATTCAACTTTTTGGTGTTTTGTAACAGATGTCTCTTTCCATTAATTGAATTGCCTTCATGCAGTTTGGATGCAGGAATCATATTAGAGTGGAATGGATGAACATGCACAGGTAGCCTACACGAGACTTTTGAAGTAGTCTAATTAGATTAAAACATTGTGACTCATTGTGTTTTTGCCACACAAAAGGTACACATTTTAAAAGTTAAATGACAAACATTTTGGTTATATTGAAGCATTAGGTTCTAGGTGAGGAGTAACCGCTCGGAAAGGAGGCAGAACGGGTGTTAACCTCTAGAGTAGAGGTGGGCAATTCCAGTCATCGAGGGCCTGACTGGTGTCACAGTTTTGCCCAGGCCCCAGCTAACACACCTGACTCCAATAATCACTAAATCATGATCTTCAGGTCAGAGTGCAATTTGATGAATCAGCTGTGTTTGCTAGGGATGGAGAAACAGTGTGACACCAATCAGGCCCTCAAGGACTGGAGTAGCCCACCCCTGCTCTACAGGATCGGTGGGTCCCCCACGGGACAGTTGAGCTAACGTGGGGTATTGTGATTAGCATGAGGTTGTAAGTAATAAGAACATTTCCCAGTGCATAGACATATCTGATATTGGCAGAAAGCTTGTTAATCTAACTGCACTGTCCAATTTACAGTAGCTATTACAGTGAAACAGTACCATGCTATTGTTTGAGGAGAGTGCACTGTTATGAACTTGAAAATGTATTAATAAACCAATTAAGCACATTTGGGCTGTCTTGACACAAATTTCTTAACAGACATACAATCGTTCATTGGATCAGTTTAAAACTTTGAACATACATTGCTGCCATCTAGTGGCCTAAATCTAAATTGCGCCTGGGCTGGAAAAATACATTATGGCCTTTCTCTTACATGTCAAAGATGATGGTACATCTTCTGTATTATCTTTTACCAGATCCAATGTGTTATATTCTCCTACATTAATTTAACATTTCCACAAACTTCAAAGTTTTTCCTTTCAAATGGTATGAAGAATATGCATATAATTGCTTCAGATCCTGAGCTACAGGCAGTTAGATTTGGGTATGTCATTTTAGGTTATTTTTTTTAAAAGGATCCGATCCTTCAGAGGTTTTTAAACTCTCCTGAATAACTGGGCATGTTGGTAGCGTAGGCCTATGGACACACTATATAGGACGACTTGGGAGAATGATGATCGGCAACAGACAGCGCATCAGTATCAGAAGTAAAAATACAGCCAGGCTGCTACTGTGCCTTTCTAGAATCTGTCCAGAGTAGACCCACAACTGATCCAAATGGAATGAATAGAATTAAACATTCAAACAACGGTTTTGCGCCATTATTCAAATAACATTTTCACTGCAGTTTACAGGCTAGAGTAGAATGGTACTCACTTGAAAACGATATGCACGACCACCTGGCACCCAAGTATGTCCCAGAAACATTCCGTTCATGAATGCCTGGAACACAGAGCATTGGCTAAACCACAAGGTATCACTAAGTACTCGTAGTGCCCAGACACCGTGCTGAAGTCTTCCATTCATCCCCCTCCAAGACGCAGATCAGATTGTAGGCACTCCGCATGTCCAGCTTGGTAAAAAATGGGGCCCCGCAGAGCTGTTCAATGGCAGCTGGCACCAACGGGAGGGGGTAGCGGTACTTGGTGGTGATGGCATTGAGACCTCTAGTCAATACACAGACAAATCCCCCCTCCTTCTTGGCCACAAAGGATGAAACCCTGTTGGAGAGCCTCCTGGATATACTCCTCCATAGCCATGGTTTCAGCCACCGACGGGGTAGATGCGCTGGTGCAGAGTCTGTTAGCAGGTCGATGGCATAGTCCCAGGGGCGATGAGAAGGAAGACAGGTGGCATGAGTCTTGGAGAAAACCTCCCAGAGATCCTGGTAAACCTCCGGGATGTCGGCCTGGAGGGCAACCACAGGACTCTCAACTGACGTGGAACCACAAGGTAAGGGAAAGCAGGTCTTACGGCATCCGGGTGCCAAGGCAGTAATCTCCATCCTCGGCCAGGAGATGGTGGGGTCGTGGATGACTTTGTGTACGGGTGCCTGGATGATGAGGAAGAGGAGGCTTCCTTGGGGCAGGGGTCCCACGGTGATGGTGAGTGGTGCTGTGATGTGTGTGATGTGTGTGACTGTGCCAGTGATTGGTTACCCAGAGCTTGAACTGTAAACGTAGAGGAGAACGGGTATGATGTTATGTTCAGGGAGTAGGCAATATTCTGTAATGTAGACGCAGGGAGTCAGGAAGCAAGTGCAGTTAGTGAGTTTAATGACAAAGAACATTGAACAATACAAAATAAAAAAAAGCATCTAAACATAAACAATATCGCCTGGTGGGTGATAACAACAGAGTGCTATTTAAAGGGGAAGTAATCAGGGAGGTGATGAAGTCCAGGTGTGCCTAATGAGGCGTAGGTGTAATGAAGGTTGCCAGAGTCGGGCACCACAAAATAATATTTATAGAGCTGTTATCTTCCAAATAAACTCTTAAAGACCTAGTAATATTTTACATCAATAGCAGTCAATATTAATCGTCATCTTAATTCAGTTTCAACTGAAAGTTGTAAATTCTTGGATATCTGCACGAACCTTGGCTAACAAGTTGAATCAGCAATACAAAATTAGGTTTAATTATTTATTTACTAAATACCTAACTAATCGCACAGAATTACGCATACACATAATTAAATCATAACTTGATTACGAATTACGTCATAAAGGAAAACGTCCCTAGCGGGCGGAACAGATATGACAGCTGGTTACACAAAAGAAAAGGGCTAGGTTTGAGTGAAAGAGCGGGAAGACTGAGGAACAAAGGGCGAAGCTGTGCTATCGTAAATACAGTATCTTATGCATTTTAAATTACCGCCCATTTGGAATAGGAAAATGCAATAAATATTTACTCTGAGCTGCGCTTCGGTAGGTTGGTGGTAGATGGAAGGCCGTGTTGTCCAGCCGAGTCCTTTGTCCTTTGAAGAATGTCTCTGGTTGTCAATTGCATACGTTGTAGTAACGTCGTTGTGTGATGGACGGGATACTCTGTCAGTTCCTTCCTAAACCTCGTTTGCAGCGGCTGTTGCTAACTCAACGGCTAGGAGATATCCCTTCTGTAGTGAATAAGAGTGCAAAGTTCATACCATTCCCAACCCAAGCTCATGCTGATGTTGGCTTCGTTCTGTAGTTATTGTCTGAACCATTCTGACATCGGACCGTCGTCCTCACATCCTTGAAACAGGAGGTTACATTGTCGTCCAGGCTTTATATAGGAAGGGAGAGGAGGGCGTGTTTGAAAAGTTTTATTGCCCATGTCCCTTCACAGGGGCGGGCCACTGATTGAGCAGAGCCCTATCTTATGAAAACCCAAATCTCACATTTTAGAACCTAAAATCACATTTCATTTCATCCCATCACAAATAATTTCATATTCAAACATTTAAATTGAACAACAATTCCATGTGAATCCGATAACTCTGATGTGTAGACTTTCCACTGTAGAGTTTATGTCATCTAATCATTGATGAGAATGTCTCAGATGACAACCGAACTGACATCATATTAATTTTAAGTATGTTTAGTTGGTCGGACTACCAGAATATAGTTAATTTCCCCCCACCTTCTGATGTTCCCAGAATCTCTATGTTAACCAAGGGTTTTGCAAATGTAACATGAGTAGGGTAGAGAGAGGAAAAGGGGGGGAAGAGGTATTTATGATTGTCATGACAAACCCCCAGGCCAACGTCATGGCAGAGTAGACTGGTAGACTATATTATAAAGAGTAGACTGGTAGACTATATTATAAAGAGTAGACTGGTAGACTATATTATAGAGAGTAGAATGGTATACTATATTATAGACAGTAGACTGGTAGACTATATTATAGGGAGTAGACTGGTATACTATATTATAAAGAGTAGACTGGTAGACTGTATTATTGAGAGTAGACTGGTAGACTATATTATAGAAAGTAGACTGGTAGACTATATTATAGAGAGTAGACTGGTAGACTTAAGCAATAAGGCCCGAGGAGGTGTGGTATATGGCCAGTATACCAAGGCTAAGGGCTGTTAAGCACGACACAACGCGGGGTGCCTGGACCCAGCACTTAGCCGTGGTATATTGGCCATATATCACAAACCCCCGAGGTGCCTAATTGCTATTATAAACTGGTTACCAACGTAATTAGAGAAGTAAAAAAAATGTTTTAAAAAATAAAACCACATTACCCTCCACTGTACACAAAAAAAAACATTACCCTCCCAGGTGACCAATAAAAAACACATTACCCTTCCCTGTGCCCGGCAAAAAACACACAACCCTCCCCTATTTTGGACCAGCCCTCCTGTCCCTTAGCTAACGCTCTGATAAGATAATTAATTAAAACAATCACAGTCACTGCTGGTCTGGCAGCTCACCGTGCAGAGCAAGGGAGGGCAGGAGGGGTTGGCATACTTCTGTCTGGGTTGGGTCTGGGTTTTATCATGGTTCTGATGTTGTCTGGGTTGGGTCTGGGTTGTGGTTCTGGTGCCAGGCTGCCCTGCTGTCTGGGTTGGGTCTGGGTTGGATCATGGTTCTGGTGCCAGGCTAACCTGCTCTCTTGGTTAGGTCTGGGTTGGATCATGGTTCTGGTGCCAGGCTGCCCAGCTATCTGGGTTGGATCTTGGTTGGATCATGGTTCTGGTGCCAGGCTGCCCAGCTATCTGGGTTGGGTCTGGGTTGAGTTGTGGTTCTGTTGCCAGGCTGCCAAGCTATCTGGGTTGGATCTGGGTTGGGTTGTGGTTCTGTTGCCAGGCTACCCTGCTCTCTGGGTTGGGTCAGGGTTGGGTTGGGTTGTGGTTCTGGTGACTGGCTACCCTGCTCTCTGGGTTGGGTCTGGGTTGGGTTGTGGTTCTGTTGCCAGGCTACCCTGCTCTCTGGGTTGGGTCTGGGTTGGGCCGTGGTTCTGGTGACAGGCTACCCTGCTCTGGGTTGGGTCTGGGTTGCGTTGGGTTCTGGTGACAGGCTACCCTGTCTGGGTTGGGTCTGGGTTGCGTTGTGGTTCTGGTGACAGGCTACCCTGCTCTCTGGGTTGGGTCTGGGTTGTGGTTCTGGTGACAGGCTACCCTGTGGTTGGGTCTTGCGACAGGCTACCCTGCTGTCCTTATTTCCCCCTGTACCCCCATCTCCCGGCCATCTAATGACAGAGCCAGGACACACACACACACACACACACACACACACACACACACACACACGCATACACATCCTTACACACCCACAGTGACATATACCAGCTTGGCTGCTGGCCACACATTCTCAGGGCAGGCCAAGGTCTTGTTGACTCTAGGTAGGGGAAGCTAGATAAGCTATAGTGACATGGAAGACGTTACAGCGACGCGAGATGAAAGTCATCTGACAGAGTCCCTTAACATTATGATACCCAGAGTTTGGGATTATATGTTCCATAAGCATTTTTTTCAAAATTGAATTATTAACATAGCTTTGTTCTGTTCAATGTTCTCTACCTAAAAACCCCAATTCATGTTGTTAAGTTCAAAAGAATACAAGATAAAAATTGCTGACACCTTTCAAACCAATGAGGGTTAGGAACATTAAAGCCAATTATCTCAGAATCCTCTTTCTGCAGATAGAACCTTATAGTCCAAAATTAGGTGGATGCTGCTTATGCAATAGGTCGCTACACAATGAACTAAGAATTTTGCAGACTTGTCCAATCAAACAGTATTCTCCATGTTATACAATATTAAACACCAAGTTCCCTTACATTCCCTAGAGTAATCACATTCTACTTGCAGTCTACCGCACACCAATCTAACTGAATGCGATAATTGAATGCAATTCGATTGAGATTATAGTCAGATTACACATTTCTTGAGAAAGGGTGTGTGCTTGTGGGATATTTGACTATAAGGAAGTGAAATGTATTTTTCTGAAAGGCTAACATTGTGAACAGTGACAAGGCATTTTATGGTGGCTGGCAGGCTGCCTACGGGGAGCAGAGGTACTGTTGTGCCAGCCTCCACAATCTGGCCTGGTATGTTTCTGGTACTGCTGTGCCAGCCTCCACACTCTGGCCTGCTATATATCTGGTACCTGTGCCAGCTTCCACACTCTGGCCTGGTATGTATCTAGTACCTGTGCCAGCCTCCACACTCTGGCCTGCTATGTATCTGGTACCTGTGGCAGAGTAATAAACATCACATTACAGGGGAAGGAAGTGGCATAATGGTGTCATGGTAGCTCTAATCCTAGTCCCTGGCACACTGTTTACATACTGCAAGTCATAAATGGCCTTGTTCTTAATAATAATAATAAAAAGAAGGCCTTGTTCTTCGTGTCACAAAATGTATCCCAAATGGCACCCTATTCCCTATGTTGTTCCCATAGGACTCTAGTCAAAAGCAGTGCACTATATAGACAGTAGGGTACAATTTGGGATGCAACCACAGTCTCACATTGCACTCAAAAGAGAAAAGGTCTGGTTATTACATGGCATTACTAGTGCCCATAGATTTTCCTGAGCATGTGACCTGACTAGGAAAAACTCAGGGCCCTAATTATCACTATGTGATTGAGCAACAACTGCAGGTATTAGCTGCACATCTGCCTTATCCATTTTCACAGAGATGGTAACAATGAAACATCATCTTTCACAAAAGGCAACACACTAGCAGGTCCAGATGGCGTAGGTGTGGGTTGCAGACCCCCAACCCCCGGTATTAGTCAGCATCAGTGAGACAGATGAGGATGAGGAGGACAGTGGGTAGGTAGGTGTGGATTGCAGACCCCCAACCCTCTGTATTAGTCAGCATCAGTGAGACAGATGAGGAGAAAGTGGGTAGGTAGCTGGGCTCTGCTTTCACAAGTGCAGAGCTGCGCTGCAGAGACAGTGACCGTTTGGGAGTGAACTCTCTGAAGTCAATGCACTCTAACCTACACAGATAAATCAGAACATTTTCCTATTTTCAGGCATTGCATGGTTTTCTTCTGCTCAGAAAAAGGCTGTACTCGTCATGGCTCAGTTGATGCATGCATATAAGTCTGGAGGGGATAGTCCTGGGCTGCATCTGAAATGGCACCCTTGTCCCTGTATAGTGCACTACTTTTGACCAGATCCCTATTGGCCCTGGTTAAATGTAACCCACTCTCTAGGGAATAGAGCACCATTTCAGACATAGTCCATCATTCTGTACATCACTGTGGGTGTATGTAGTGCAAATGGATTTCACTCTGTCCTTGGTTCATTTCCCTTCCTATCTTAGTATTGTGGTGGAGTTTCCGTGAGCTTGCAGAGTTTGAGGATTTCTAGAGGTTATTTGGGGTTGATGCTGTGGTCATGTGCTCTCTAATCTCAAGGTAATTATGAACGATTTCCATGTTACAACATCAGGCCACCATGGGCAGTTAGCCCTGCCCTGGACATCAGACTCTCCCCTGTGTCACCATGACAACACGGAAAGGGTCATCTCTATTAACCCAGAAGTAAAATCTCACGTCATTTGGTCAGCTGTGCAGAACATGCCCACGGGAGATTACTGAAAGGTTGACACCAGTACCCTCTCTGACATCAAATATCCACCCACTTCATCCTTAAACAGCTTGAGTAGAGGAAAAATTGTTCTTCAAAAGAAGCAGAGGACTAATAGATACAAGGACTCATTAATACCAGCAGCCATCAGGCTGTATAATGGACACAGACTCTTGATTGGTTAATAGGTAGCCTATTGCACTATTCATCTGAATTCTATAGTGTATCTTTCTGTGTTTTTCTGTTTAATGTCTTTTGTCTTTTTAATAAGCACATGACCAAATGAATATCCCCCTGGTGGAACAATAATGTTAATCTAATGTAATCCTCTTTCTAATGTTATCTTCTTGTTCTTCTCTTTCGATCCTCCCTATTCCACTCACCCTCTGTACCTCCCAACAGCCGCTCTGTGGCATATTAACCACCAGTTTATTCTGGTCTTGTCGTGGTAGGAATAACAAGGGCCAGAGTGACCAGTTTATTCTGACCTTCTAACAGGAGGAATAACAAGGGCCAGGGTGACCAGTTTATTCTGACCTGCTAACAGGAGGAATAACAAGGGTCAGGGTGACCAGTTTATTCTGACCTTCTAACGGGAGGAATAACAAGGGTCAGGGTGACCAGTTTATTCTGACCTTCTAACGGGAGGAATAACAAGGGTCAGGGTGACCAGTTTATTCTGACCTGCTAACAGGAGGAATAACAAGGGTCAGGGTGACCAATTTATTCTGACCTTCTAACAGGAGGAATAACAAGGGTCAGGGTGACCAGTTTATTCTGACCTTCTAACAGGAGGAATAACAAGGGTCAGGGTGACCAGTTTATTCTGGCCTTCTAACGGGAGGAATAACAAGGGTCAGGGTGACCAGTTTATTCTGACCTTCTAACGGGAGGAATAACAAGGGTCAGGGTGACCAGTTTATTCTGACCTTCTAACGGGAGGAATAACAAGGGTCAGGGTGACCAGTTTATTCTGACCTTCTAACAGGAGGAATAACAAGGGTCAGGGTGACCAGTTTATTCTGACCTTCTAACAGGAGGAATAACAAGGGTCAGGGTGACCAGTTTATTCTGACCTTCTAACGGGAGGAATAACAAGGGTCAGGGTGACCAGTTTATTCTGACCTTCTAACAGGAGGAATAACAAGGGTCAGGGTGACCAGTTTATTCTGACCTTCTAATGGGAGGAATAACAAGGGTCAGGGTGAACAGTTTATTCTGACCTTCTAACGGGAGGAATAACAAGGGCCAGGGTGAACAGTTTATTCTGGCCTTCTAACGGGAGGAATAACAAGGGTCAGGGTGACCAGTTTATTCTGACCTTCTAACAGGAGGAATAACAAGGGTCAGGGTGACCAGTTTATTCTGACCTTCTAATGGGAGGAATAACAAGGGTCAGGGTGACCAGTTTATTCTGGCCTTCTAACGGGAGGAATAACAAGGGCCAGGGTGACCAGTTTATTCTGACCTTCTAACGGGAGGAATAACAAGGGCCAGGGTCACCGGGTCAATTTACCCAGATTAGCATGAGCACATTAATTGTATTTTAATAGCAGGCATCCTTAGTGCAGGGTGAATTGCCAGTCATACGACACCCTCCCCCCTTCCCTCCCTCTCCTTTCTCTCCCTGCCCTCTCGCTCTCTCCTTTCCCCACTCTCTCACCTTCCCTCCCTCTTTTCCTCCCTCCCTTCTCTCTCCCCCTTCCTTCATTCCCTCTCTCCCTCCCCCTTCCTTCCTCTCTCCTTCCTTCCTCCCTACTCCCTCCCCCTCTCTCCCCTGCACCATGGTGCTCAAACTAAGAAGACCCAGTAAGCTGGTGTTCTGGTTCAGCTCCAACAACAGCTGTTTCCAAGGGAGGGAGAGAGAGTGGATGTTTTCGTGTTGGTTCATGCGAAGGGAGGCTCTTTACCACATCACAGATCCAACTCTGACTATAGCATGTCATGTCGGCTATAGCATGTCATGTCGTGGGTGTGTCCTAACAATTTATTCCCACTGAGGTAAAACCAGAAAAGCCATTGTTGCAGACTGTCTATGACCATAGAGTCTCTAAACCTTTCGTGCCGGCATGATTGGTTCTGAATTAACATTCATTAGGTGACATATTATACAACAGGGTGTAGAATCATTTACTTCAAATACCACCCCAGGAATTCAGCTTGGTAGAAAAAGTCTCTGCCCTGTCAATATATCATGTCACACACACACACACACACACACACACACACACACACACACACACACACACACACACACACACACACACACACACACACACACACACACACACACCATTATGCACACACACACCATGATGGATGGTTTGGTATTAGATGAACAGCTTTGTTTGGGCTCATAGAGATTATCCTGGGGCCAGTCACGTCAGAGCAAAAATTTGAAATGTATCTGGTTGGTCCAAGTATAATTTAAAATCACTGATCTAACCATGGGTTGCCAGTATGAACGGCTAAGGGGCTGACAGCCAACATTAGGAAATGCATGATTATTTAAAAGCTCTTTGATGTGACACTTTGTTGTTCTGAAATTATTCTATACAGTATGTAGATTCACATTGGTCCCTTATGGAATGTAACATTTACATCACAGATATCGACTTTCCATGTGGATCCATCCCGGGACAGTCGTGTGATGATGTAGTCCTGGGATCCTAACAGATCCTAACAGATTCCAACCGATCCCTGTATTGTATTGAGATCTTTTCTCTGCATGAGCTTAATGATGAAACAGTAGATCTTGTATAATCTGACTAACACACTAATCACTGAAAATCAGAGACGCTGGCGAGCATAGAGTCAGAGACAAATCAAACAGGAGCCAGAAGACAGAGTCTGCTCAACTGTCCGTGAAGCTTTTTAAATTCTTCCCCTAATCGTGCAAATGGCCTCATGCACAAAATCAATTACTGCCAGTGTCAAGAGATAAGAGGGCTCTGCTGTACTGGCTTTTATGTTTCTGTGTTTTGTGTGTGTGTGTGTGTGTGGGGGGGGGTGCATACGTGGGTGTGTGCTAAATTATATGTGTGTATGATGACATGATAAGCGATCATTCTCCTACACCCATTTCAGTTCCCAAAATGAGACGATACCCAGCTAGCACATTTGGTTCCTTGGAATGTACAGTTGAAGTCGGAAGTTTACATTCACCTTTTTTTTCAGTTTTTCACAATTCTTGACATTGAATCAGATTTTATTTCTTTCATCACATTCCCAGTGGGTCAGAAGTTCACATACACTCAATTAGTATTTGGTAGCATTGCCTTTAGATTGTTTAACTTGGGTCAAACGTTTTGGGTAGCCTTCCACAAGCTTTCCACAATAAGTTGGGGGAATTTTGGCTCATTCCTCCTGACAGAGCTGCTGTAACTGAGTCAGGTTTGTGATGGCCACTCCAACACCTTGACTTTGTCCTTAAGCCATTTTGTCACAAATTTGGAAGTATGCTTGGGGTCATTGTCCATTTGGAAGACCCATATATGACCAAGCTTTAACTTCCTGACTGATGTCTTGAGATATTGCTTCAATATATCCACATCATTTTCCCAACTCATGATGCCATCTATTTTGTGAAGTGCTCCAGTCCCTCCTGCAGCAAAGCACCCCCACAACATGATGCTGCCACCCCCGTGCTTCAAGGTTGGGATGGTGTTCTTCGGCTTGCAAGCATACCCCTTTTTCCTCCAAACATAACAATGGTCATTATGGCCAGAGGACATTTTTCCAAAAAGTACGATCTTTGTCCCCATGTGCAGTTGCAAACTGTATTTTTTATTTTTTATGGCGGTTTTGGAGCAGTGGCTTCTTCCTTGCTGAGCGGCCTTTCAGGTTATGTTGATATAGGACTTGTTTTACTATGGATATAGATACTTTTGTACCTGTTTCCTCCAGCATCTTCACAAGGTTCTTTGCTGTTGTTCTGGGATTGATTTGCACTTTTCGCACCGAAGTACGTTCATCTCTAGGAGACAGAACGTGTCTCCTTCCTGAACGGTATGATGGCTGCATGGTCATGAGCTGCTGAGTTTGAGTGGCTGCATGAGTTTTATTGACGAATGTCAATCAATTAAATACAGTCCACCAAAGCAAAAACCTGATAAAAAACGAATGTATATTTGAATGCTGTAAGTACCGAAATTGTTTGCTCAGTGGGAAATGAATATCCAACTAGTCAGTGACAACTGTGTGGAGTTTGAAGTTTGTGACAGCAACTATGTGCGTTTATTACAGTATTACAGACTCTATGTCCTGGGATTCCCTATGATCTTCTATGTAGAGGAACACCTTACCTCTGAACAACTCTTGTGTAGCTTTTAAGCATCAAAACACGTTACATGTGCGTGTTTGTGAGAGTGTCAGCTTTTCATAGATAGCTTTTAATAGTTTGTAACAAAAACCATTCGAACTCTACAGATGTTTTTGTAAAAAGACCTGGCCCCTTTGGGATCCTCCCTTGTCTCACAAACACTGCTCTAAGTCTGTCCCCTTTAAACCACACAGACTAATGGTTGGTACCAACAGATGCAGAGGAAATAGACCAATGGTACAACTTTTTTGTTACTCCAAGCACAGCGAAGACACATGGAATATAATTTCCTTTGGCATTAATTATGCAAACATATTTATTTTTTATTGTGACACTGCATTAGTTGGACTCAAACCTATAATCTTCTGTTCTTTATCCATGGAATTAGTTCACTGTGCCACCAGGATGGAGCTAGCCTGTAGGAAACATAATGCTGAAGTACAGAAATTCCCACAGAAGTTTCTCATCGCTTAACATTCTCTGAACTATTTGAGAACATTCCCAATGTCAAACCAGTTGAAGAACATTCCCAGAATTAGCACAATTCTAATTACATGTAACCATGTTTGAACTTTTAGGAAACGTTCTGTTAAAGTAATGAAATACCAATATTTTTTTTTTGTCAAGTTCCATGTGCTGAGCAACTATCCTGAACCAAGCAACCACCCTGCACCATTTCCTGAAAGTTGTGGGAAGGTTGTTTGCAAAATAACATATGGTTCTCAGAATGTTATCTGCTAGATGGGTAACCTCATATGGGATTAAACTTTCTGTCCAGATTATTCTAAAGCGCAATCATTCCAGCATGCCTACCTCTGCTCTGTCCTGCTGGGAGTGGCTCATTGCTCTTTCATGTGATTCATTGCTATCTATCTCTATCTCTTTCTTCCCTATTTATCACTATCTACTTCTGTCTATCTCTATCTCTTTCTTCCCTATATATCACTATATATCACTGTCTATCTCTATCTCTTTCTTCACTATATATCACTATCTATTGCTATCTATCTCTTTATTCACTGTGTATTGTTATCTATCTCATTCTTCACTATCTATTGCTATCTATCTCTTTCTCTTTCTTCACTATTGTCACGCCCTGACCATAGTTTGCTTTGTATATTTCTATGTTTTGTTTGGTCAGGGTGTGATCTGAGTGGGCATTCTATGTTGGATGTCTAGTTTGTCTGTTTCTGTGTTTGGCCTGATATGGTTGTCAATCAGAGGCAGGTGTTAGTCGTTGTCTCTGATTGGGTACCATATTTAGGTAGCCTGTATTGTCATTGTGGGTTGTGGGTGATTGTCTATGTTAGTTGCTTGTGTCAGCACAGTTCTTATTATAGCTTCACGGTCGTTATTCGGTTATTGTTTTGTGTAGTTTGTTCAAGTGTTCTCTGTTCATTAAATTCTCGATGAGCACGTACCACGCTGCATTTTGGTCCTCCGATCCTTCCAACTACACCTCCTCAGACGAGGAGGACGACGATCGTGACAGAATCACCCACCAACCAAGGACCAAGCGGCGTGGTAACGGGCAGCAGCAGCAGCAGCGGCCAGCATCACAAGACTCCTGGACATGGGAGGAGATTTTGGACGGCAAAGGACCCTGGGAGCAGCCAGGGGAATATCGCCGCCCCAAAGCAGAGCTGGAGGCAGCGAAAGCAGAGTAGGCGGCATTACGAGGAGCTTGCACGGTAGTGCAGCTGGAAGCCGGAGAGGCAGCCCCAAAATGTCATGTGGGGGGGCACAGTTAGATTGTGGCAGAGTCAGACCTGAGCCAACTCTCCCTGTTTACCGTAAGGAGCCAAGGAGGGAACCAGAGCCGGTCAGGGCGGTGTTGGAGGTGAGCGAAGCAGAGACAGTGAAAGAGTTAATGGGGAAATAGTTATGAGGGAGGTGCTGTTTTGGTGCATGAGGCATGACATCCGCCCAACGGAGCGTGTCGGGGATTTGATGTCACCTGGGTCAGCTCTCCATACTCGTCCTGAGGTGCGTGCTAGTCGTCTGGTGAAGACTGTGCCAGCCTCCCCAGCCCTGCACGTCCTGTACCAGCTCAGCGCTACAGCGCTCCTAGCCATGCTAACCATAGCGGGCGTTGTACTAGTCAGGCACCGTGCTATGCGGTGGAACGCACGGTGTCCCCAGTACGCGTGCTTAGCCCGGTGCGCTACATCCCAGCTCCCCACATCTGCCGGGCTAGGGTGAAGATCCAGCCAGGGCGGATGGTGCCAGCCCTGCTCTCAAGATCTCCAGTGGACCTTCATGGTCCGGTCTATCCAGTGCCACCTCCACGCACCAGCCCTCCGGTGGCAGCCCCCCGCACCAGGCTGTCTCTCCGTCTTTTGCCTACAGGTGCTCCCGCCTGTCCAGTGCTGCTAGAGCCTTCCTCCTCTCCAGCGCCGTCAGAGTCTCCCGTCTGTCCAGAGCTGCCAGATTCTCCTGTCTAGTTTGTCTGTTTCTGTGTATGGCCTAATATGGTTCTCAATCAGAGGCAGGTGTTAGTCGTTGTCTCTGATTGGGTACCATATTTAGGTAGCCTGTATTGTCATTGTGGGTTGTGGGTGATTGTCTATGTTAGTTGCTTGTGTCAGCACAGTTCTTATTATAGCTTCACGGTCGTTATTCGGTTATTGTTTTGTGTAGTTTGTTCAAGTGTTCTCTGTTCATTAAATTCACGATGAGCACGTACCACGCTGCATTTTGGTCCTCCGATCCTTCCAACTACACGACGATCGTGACAACTATATATTGCTATCTATAGCTCTTTCTTCAATATATATCGCTATCTATTGTTACAGTATCTATCACTTTACTGTGTGAAAGTCAAAAAGATGGGCATGTTGTTTTAATGCTGCCAGGAGGGATCCCTGTGTTTGCTTGTAAGTTCCATAGCAGTGAGAAACTTATAGGAGGGGGATAGAGAGAAGTCTCCCTTGGTACTTGCTCTTCCCAGTAAAGCTGTGCTGTGATAACTCCAGATCACTTAAATGCCAAACATCTGGGATGCTCTACAGATATTCCTCTGGGTTGCTGTGAAGTAGACCAAAATAAAACAAACACCCGTCCCTTTATCTGTTCCCAGGGGTAACACAGCCCCCTCCACCCCCACCCCAACCCTGTCCCTTCATCTGTTCCCAGGGGTAACACATACCCCCCCCTACTGTCCCTTTATCTGTTCCCAGGGGTAACACAGCTCCCTCCATCCCCACCCCACAGCACGACCCCCTAGAAGCTCCTGGCATTTACCGCTGTGGCTAGACTATATTTACCAAAGAATGCTATGCCTACCGCATGTCCCGAATGTCCTTCAATCCTCAATAAATACCTCCACTCCTATTGCTTACACTGTTTATTGTGACATGTACATGTGTGTGTGTGTGTGTGTGTGCACATGTGTTTGTGTCTATGCTGTGTATTAGTCAGGATTTTTGTGTGTGTTTGTGCGCCTGCACATGTGTGTGTGTGCACACCAAGGCATCTTTCATATAATGAATTAAAATACCTTTATTTGTATGGAATGTTCAATGGAAACAAAGTTTAAAAACACTGACACATTTCAGCTGCGTGGCCTTCGTCAGGGAGTACAAAGTTATGATAATACAATGTCCTCTTTTGAACAGCTTTTTCCAATCAACCCTAATTTGAAGAGGGAGTGGTTACAAAATTAATTGGACACACCTAGTAAGCAATACTATACACATTAAAAGATTAAATACTGTAGATATATTATCAAAAATGCAAATCAAGGCTGGAAGCATCAGAACCCATAGAAAAGTAGTTCTAACCTTGAATATGACTGGGCAAAGTGTTACGAATAGGAGATACATCTATTTTATAGTACTCTGGAAGACAGCAAATATGGACCACAACATTCTAAACATATGGGTTGTTTATTACACCCATAGCTAAGCATTAGACTGGTTGTCGTCTCTGTTCAGCTAGTACATTCCACTCCTGTTATTTGCCCATTTGCTTTTGCCAAATGACAGGAGTGGAATGTTCGCTAAAAAGACTAGCTAAGCATTGCTTCAGTATTCATAAACTTGTTGTCCGTGGGAGGGTTGTGAAACAAGGTTGCTGTGCTTCCCCTCAGGTGCTCTCCCCGATAAACCAGTATATCCCAGGGGAGGCAGAGGGGAGGGAGGCATGGAGGACAGAGGGTGTGAGAAAGATGGGGAGGCAGGAGGAAGGGAGAGCAGGGAGGGGAGGTAGGAAGAAGGCAGGATGGAGGGAGAGGCAGGGAGGGAGGCAGGATGGAGGTGGAGGCAGGGATTGAGAGGCATTAGAGAAGCAGTGAGGGGAGGCAGGTAGGAAGAGGGAGCCATGGGGAGGTAGCATCAGGGCATGGAGAGTAATACTAATAGTCCAATACTAATGTAATCTATCTGCCTGGGCTACATCCTGCAGCACTGCACTCATCAGCATTACAGCAGGTGGGCTGTCAACATCAACACACAGGCTGACTCCAGCAGCCCAACCTCTCCCATGCCCAAATAATACTGCATTTCCCAGAAAACACAGATATCCAGCTGAGACCAAATAAGACAATTCAGCATTATCCCAGATTCCCCATCCATCACGTTAACTCAAGCCTAGCCTACATCCAGTCACCTAGTACCCAGGGAATATCATTATCAATAGACTGCTTCTCATGTTCCCTATTTTGCCAATGCTTTGATTGAACTGCTTTGGTCTCCTGAATGAGAGTAATGCAGTAGATAGGAGGTAGAGTCAGATGTCTTATCTTCCCTGTATGGGTTCCACACCCTCTTATGTGAGCTTATCTTAATTACAGCCAGTCTGTCTCGCTGCCTGCCTGCAATCTCAGAAGAAAAGGTACTGAATTGTTCTTAAAGGGGTACAAACGCTTGTCACTGTAGTGGTAGCCTGTAAGGTGTGTCCATTGTACCATTAGTTATAGGTACATTATTGTACCCTCGCAGGATGGAGAGAGAAAGAGGCTGCCAGGTGGGTCTGCAGGCAGTGACGGACATCTTCCCCAGGCTCTGGGGAAGACCCACACACACACACACACACACACACACACACACACACACACACACACACACACACACACACACACACACACACGCACACAGAGAGTGCCAGATCCTTAAAGACCAGAATCACACTCCTGCATCAATGTCACCCTTGTCCCAAGCAGCAGAGGCCAAAAAGATTTCCCATGGCTTTAGGGACCTCAATCGTTCACTTCCCCCATGTTAGTCCAAAGCAGTCACAATAGGCGTGTAGGTGTGTGCCAGGGCTTTTAGCCAAGCGCCAAAGTGACAAATCGGTCCAAATCAGTTACCCTTTTACATTCATGTAATTTGTTAACACAGAACATACAGTTCATACACAGCAAACAGGTCAAGACAGGTTCCATTTTTATAGCTTTTGTGCGTGAATACGAGAACAGAGTATGTACATGCATGTGTGTGCACGTGAGTGGAGGGAGTGTGACTGGTGTGTGAATTTACGTCAAGGTGTGGAGAAGCCTTTGGAATCCTCTTTTCAGGCTTTAATAGCATGGCTGAAAAGCATAAATTGGGGATTCCAATCACTCCATTCACAAAACTATGGCAGGAATGCCACACATTCCACAATGTACACACACGCTGCACTGACTCAAACTAAGCCACTCGCAATCCACTGCACACTCTCACAGGTCAAGGAACAGGCGGCTCCCAAAGAAAAAGACAACTGTCCATTGTCTAGACCAGGCCAAGGCAAATATTTTCCATGGAGGGCCACATTAGGATATATTTTTGGCATCGCGGGCCAGAATCATATTACAGAACTATACATCATGTTTATGTACAGTGGGGCAAAAACGTATTTAGTCAGCCACCAATTGTGCAAGTTCTCCCACTTAAAAAGATGAAAGAGGCCTGTAATTTTCATCATAGGTACACTTAAACTATGACAGACAAAATGAGTAACAAAATCCAGAAAATCACATTGTAGATTTTTAATGAATTTATTTGCAAATTATGGTGGAAAATAAGTATTTGGTCACCTACAAACAAGCAAGATTTCTGGCTCTCACAGACCTGTAACTTCTTCTTTAAGAGGCTCCTCTGTCCTCCACTCGTTACCTGTATTAATGGCACCTGTTTGAAATTGTTATCAGCATAAAAGACACCTGTCCACAACCTCAAACAGTCACACTCCAAACTCCACTATGGCCAAGACCAAAGAGCTGTCAAAGGACACCAGAAACAAAATTGTAGAACTGCACCAGGCTGGGAAGACTGAATCTGCAATAGGTAAGCAGCTTGGTTTGAAGAAATCAACTGTGCGAACAATTATTAGGAAATGGAAGACATACAAGACAACTGATAATCTCCCTCGATCTGGGGCTCCACGCAAGATCTCACCCCATGGGGTCAAAATGATCACAAGAACGGTGAGCAAAAATCCCAGAACCACACAGGGGGACCTAGTGAATGACCTGCAGAGAGCTGGGACCAAAGTAACAAAGCCTACCATCAGTAACACACTACGCTGCCAGAGACTCAAATCCTGCAGTGCCAGACGTGTCCCCCTGCTTAAGCCAGTACATGTCCAGGCCCGTCTGAAGTTTGCTAGAGAGCATTTGGATGATCCAGAAGAAGATTGGGTGAATGTCATATGGTCAGATGAAACCAAAATAGAACTTGTTGGTAAAAACTCAACTCGTCGTGTTTGGAGGACAAAGAATGCCGAGTTGCATCCAAAGAACACCATACCTACTGTGAAGCATGGGGGTGGAAACATCATGCTTTGGGGCTGTTTTTTTGCAAAGGGACCAGGACGACTGATCCATGTAAAGGAAAGAATGAATGGGGCCATGTATCGTGAGATTTTGAGTGAAAACCTCCTTCCATCAGCAAGGGCATTGAAGATGAAACGTGGCTGGGTCTTTCAGCATGACAATGATCCCAAACACACCGCCCGGGCAACGAAAGAGTGGCATTTCAAGGTCCTGGAGTGGCCTAGCCAGTCTCCAGATCTCAACCCCATAGAAAATCTTTGGAGGGAGTTGAAAGTCCTTGTTGCCCAGCAACAGCCCCAAAACATCACTGCTCTACAGGAGATCTGCATGGAGGAATGGGCCAAAATACCAGCAACAGTGTGTGAAAACCTTGTGAAGACTTACAGAAAACGTTTGACCTCTGTCATTGCCAACAATGGGTATGTAACAAAGTTTTGAGATAAACTTTTGTTATTGACCAAATACTTATTTTCACCATAATTTGCAAATAAATTCATAAAAAATGCTACAATGTGATTTTCTGGATTTTTTTTCTCATTTTGTCTGTCATAGTTGAAGTGTACCTATGATGAAAATTACAGGCTTCTCTCATCTTTTTAAGTGGGAGAACTTGCACAATTGGTGGCTGACTAAATACTTTTTTGCCCCACTGTCTGACTGTGTTGACATGTATAGCTACTGTATATCACGTCCAGATATACTACTTATTTTACTTTTTTAACATGCACAGAAATAAACCACATCCATGTTCTCCTTTTGGTAGGTATTTTTGAATAAACATGCAATGAATCACACGGAGGGAAAAGTACCCTGTGCATTCAGCACCACGAACAGAACTCTTGTTAACGGGTATGCACAAAAACACAAGAAGGACAGAGAGCTCAACATTACATTTAAAACTACTCAATCAGTGTGAAGTCTCTGATTGGCATTGACTAGACTAGTGACTTCGCTATGTGCAGGATTGCTGAGAGGTGAGAGTCAGTAAGAGATGATCTGTGCATTGACTTGTTTTATTTCATCACTGAAAATGTCTGTTCACATACAGTACATAGGTTGACCCAAACAGTACAAACATCTTCTGAGCATGACTCCTAATCGTTGGAAAGTTTTGATCATCGAGAGATGCATAGAACCTTGTCAGTGAAATTGTTTTGAATAGTTCTCCGATCACTGCATCAGACTGAAGATCGATAAGCTCAAGATGCAGGTCAGTGGAATAATTATCCACATCCACAAGGTAAAAGGAGAGGAAACCAACAGCATGTCATTTTCCAACACTTTGAAATACTAAAAATTATGAGAAAACTCACAGTTCAATGTACGCAGCAGCGATGTATACTTCTCCATCTGGTCATCTGATAGGGAACAGACTAGTAGTGTTGGAAGGTGGGTGAGATTGTTGGCTTCTACTTGGTGGGTCGGGAGGAGTCATTTCCCTTGAAGGCTTGAAGGCTTTGAAAAGGCTGTCTGATGTGCAAAAAGGCCCTTCCCTTGTAGTTTGCAATTCAGTTCATTCTTGGGGGCCATGATGTCCACAATGAATGCAAAATCAGCCAACCATTCTTTATCTTGCAGCTGAGGGAACTCCACATATTTTCCTTTTATTTCCAAAAACTCAGCAATATCTGACTTCAGGTCCCACACCCTTTTAAGCACCTTCCCCAAACCCAACCATCTCAAGTTTGTGTGGTAGGGGAGATCTGCACCTTCCCCAAACTCAGCCATCTCACGTTTGTGTGGTAGGGGAGATCTGCACCTTCCCCAAACTCAGTCATCTCACGTTTGTGTGGTAGGGGAGATCTGCATGACCCGATTCTCTCTCTTCCAACAATGAGACAAACTGCCTGTGATTTAAAGATGTTGCTCTTATGAAGTTTACCACTTTAGTGACTGAATCCACAACATTTTCAGAACACATTTACAGAGCACTTCCTGATGAGTAATGTAATGCAGGAAAATAATTTTCTGATCTGGGTTCAGTTCAGCTACTTGATCTTGTATACCTTTCAAAAGGTCAACGTTTTTTTGTCAAGTTCTGGCATCCATCAGTTGTCACATTGGATAACTTTTCAAAACTCAGTCCCAGCTTTGCCACACATGTATTAACTTTTCTAGGGTAGGGGGCAGCATTCGGAATTTTGGATGAGCGTGCCCAAATTAAACTGCCTGCTACTCAGGTCCAGAAGATAGGATATGCATATAATTGATATATTTGGATAGAAAACACTCTATAGTTTCCAAAACTGTTAAAATAGTGTCTGTGAGTATAACATAATTTATTTGGCAGGCTTGAAACCTGAGAAAAATCCATCCAGGAAGTAGGATTTGTTTTTGTTTTGTATTTTTCTATTCAATGCCATTACAGTATCCATTGACTTAGGACTCAAATTGCAGTTATTATGCCTTCCACTAGATGTCAACAGTCTTTAGAAATTGTTTCAGGCTTGTATTCTGAAAAATGAGGGAGTAAGAGCAGTCTGAATGAGTGGACCCTGCAGTGTCACAGAGCTTTTTCATGCGCACGACCGAGAGTGCCTTTCTTGTTTAACTTTTATATTGACAACATTATTGTCCAGTTTAAATATTATTGATTATTTAGGCTAAAAATATCCTGAGGATTGAATATAAATATCGTTTGACATGTTTCTATGAACTTTACGGATACAATTTGGATTTTTTTTGTCTGCCTGTTGTGACTGCGTTTGAGCCTGTGGATTACTGAAGAAAACGCGCTAACAAAAAGGAGGTTTTTGGATATAAATAGACTTTATCGAACAAAACAAGCATTTATTGAGTAAATTAATGTCTTCTGAGTGCAACCATATGAAGATCATCAATGATAAGTGATTAATTTTGTCTCTATTTCTGACTTGTGTAACTCGTCTACTTGGCTGGTTACTGTTTGTAATGATTTGTCTGCTGGGCGATGTTCTCAAATAATCGTAAGGTATGCTTTCGCTGTAAATCCTTTTTGAAATCTGCCACCGTGGTTGGATTCACAAGAAGTGAATCTTTAAACCTATGTAAAATACTTGTATGTTTTCTGAATTTTTATAATGAGTATTTCTGAATTTGAATTTGGCGCTCTGCAATTTCACTGGATGTTGGCCAGGTGGGACGCTAGTGTCCCACATACCCTAGTGAGGTTAACCTCCTCCAATAAATATTTCCATGTAGTTGTGCTCTTCATTGACTGCACTGAAGCAAGCTCCTCTGTAATTTCAAAGTCTGGGGTTATGCCTCACCGCATCACTGCTCTCATCCAGGGCCAGGGAGAAATAGGTGAAATTCTTTACTTTGTCTTTCAACTGTTGTTCCATATTCTCTGAAATGTCCTCAACACGCCATGTCACTGTTCGTCTTGACAGGGAAACATTATCAAACAGCTCTTTCTTGTCGGGGGAAAGTATTGCTGCAGAGTCAATTAAACTTTCTTTAATGAATTCGCCCTCAGCGAATGACTTGCTATATTTAGCAATTCTGTGGGACAGTACACAGTACATAGCTCTCACAATTCCGTCATTTGCTGAATGCAGTTTTGTGAAAAGTCCATGCTGCTTTTTCAACTGAGAAAGCAACTCTTTCGATGCACTTGCCCTGTGTTCAGAAGACATATTCCTGTATTTCTCTGCATGCTTTGTCTGGAAGTGTCGGGACAAGTTGTAGTCTTTCAAGACAGCGATGCTCTCTTTCCACACTAAGCACACAGCTTTCCCTGATACCTCAATAAAGAAATATTTCGATGTCCACTTGCTGGAACACCCTACATTCATTGTCTACTTTTCATTTCTTTGAAATCTTTGAAAAACTAATTTTTGCGCAATTTTTAGCTAGCTACTATTTGTAATTGTGACGTGTGTGTCAGCCTGGCAGTCACTGTCTGTCATCGTGCAGTTGCTATTTATACGTGCCTTCAAAATAAATGTCCCACAAGCGGTGGGAGGTAAATCATTACACAAAGGCGAGAATTCATTGGGCTTTTAATTTGAATAACAAATATGTTTTTCAAAACTTTACAATTGCAAATTCTTAATGTGATCTGAGCATAATTCCGCGGGCCGTAGTGAATCAGGTCGCGGGCTGCATACGGCTCCCTGGCAGGCCTTTGTCCAGGCCTGGTCTAGACAGTTTGTTGCTAATTTGTCGAAGTAATGAACCGTTTTCCTCACTGTCATCAACAGTGCAGTAATGAGATTGAAGAGGAGCCAACATCAGCTGGGTGCGTTTAATAGGTAACCTGCCTGTAGCAACTCAGTGCACCACACTTCCTGGAACACAAAGTGTCAAGAGTGTAACAAACTGCTGGCTTTCTTCATTCTGCTTCATCTAATGACTAATCCTAATTCATCAGGGCACTGGCTTTTAGTGTTAAAGTGTCCAGTGAAAATCTCACTTTTACACATTCATATTCTGTTTGCTCATACCCAAATAATGTTGTTGACTCATCCTATGCTCGTATTTGTGGCCAAAGTATAAATTGGAGGAAACAAACTTTTAACTATGTAAAAAAGACATGAGTATTTCCTCATTGAGGATGATGTCATCTGCTTGCCAATAAGTGGTCTACTCGCATCAATGTTTTTAATGACTGTTATATGCCCACACCATTCCAACACAGAAAAGCTGCATTTTAACATACTTAATTAAAACATTTTGGAAGGAAAACTATTTCACTCATATTGTAATTAATTATAGGTCATACTTCATAGAAATCTGTAAACACTGGACAATTACTTTAACATATTCCTACCGACTCTGGTACATTGAGTAAATACTTTACTGTATGTGTTTGCTACTGATCAATTTTCAGATCAAGGGTGCAGGGAGCAAGCCAAACAACAGAATATGGATCTCTATTCATTAACACCTGTCGTTGTTCAAACAAGTCCAAACACAGGCGCTTTCCAAATCGGTTTGAAGTTTGGTCTGTCACATGGGATGACGCTGGAGAGACGAAGCAGGTACGGTGAGTCAAACATTTAATAAAGAACGGACATGGAACGAGACAGGAACAGCGTCAGCAACAAAGTAACACAAACAAAAAACAATTAATGCAGAAGTGGGGAACAGAGCTAGAGAACTGACAAATATAGGGGAGGTAATAACAGGTGATGAGTGAGTCCAGGTGAGTCCAATACCCCCCCCCACCCCTCTGGGGGCGCCATCCGGCGTCCTACCTGGGCGAACCGGCTGAGACACGGGCGCTGGGCAAGCCGGTTGGGGTGTGGAAGCCCCACGAACCGGCAGGAGTGTGAGAGCCTGGGGAGCCGGCTGAGGGATGGAAGCCCAATGATCCGGCTGAGGCAAGACGCCTGTCGATCCCACTGCAGAGAGGGAGCCCGAAGATCCGGTGGAGTGTGACGTGGGATGGGAAGTCGCCGAAACAACTGAGGCAAGGAAACCTCACGAGCCAGCCAGGGCGTGAAAGCCCGACGGGCTGGCTTAGTCACCCCCGGTTCCATTGGTGGCGGAATCCACCCCGACGTCACCAACAAAACAAAAAAGAAACAAAAAACTCCTGGACCGGCTGGGCGAACAAGATCTGACGATCCGGCTGAGGCCCGACGTGGGATGGGCGCCATCCGAGCCAACAGGGGCAAGGAAACCTCACGAGCGTGCTAGGGCGTGGAAGCCCGACGAGCTGGCTAGGCACCCCCGGTTCCATCGGTGGCGACCCAGAGCCGATGCCACCATACCAACCGGAACGCCAGTACTCCCTGATGCTTTGTGTGATGGCTTCTGCATTCTGTCACATGGGATGACGCTGGAGAGACGAAGCAGGTACGGGGAGTCAAACATTTAATAAAGAACGGACATGGAACGAGACAGGAACAGTGTCAGCAAACAAGTAACACAAACAAAAGACAATTAATGCAGAAGTGGGGAACAGAGCTAGAGAACTGACAAATATAAGGGAGGTAATAACAGGTGATGAGTGAGTCCAGGTGAGTCCAATATTGCTGATGCGCGTGACAAGGGAAGGCAGGTGTGCGTAATGGGTGATAGGAGTACGTGATGTAGGGCAGCCTGGTGCCCTCAAGTGCTGGCGGGGGGGGAGGGGGCAGGCGTGACATGGTCCGTTAGTTACCATCATGGCTCTGTCCTCATTCATTTTCAATAAAGAAATGTACAAATTCCTCATTTACAGGGGATATGATATTACAGAACGATACATACTAGGAGAAGGTGAGGTGAAGTACTATATAAATAGGGCCTTTGGCGCCCAACCCCCGGGAACCGGGAACCGGCTGACCCCGTGTCCCTCCATCCCCTAGCCCCTAAATCTCACGTCTCCCCCTCTTCCCTTTGTTCCAGGGCAAAATCTGGGGGTAGGGGCACTGGGAGAAAGGGGAGGGAGGAGAGGGGGGACTAGACTAAATGTCCGGCATGCGGCTGCTCGACCGGAGCAAACTATGCACCACCACTGCCTGTTTGTGTTAGGTCAGATGACTTTGAAACCCTTTATCACCTGACTGCCTGCCTGTCTCCATGCCAGCACTGTGCTGCAAGAATGAGGGAGTTGTGTGAAGGAAAGGCACGTGTTGGCCAGGGGTATCTCTCCTTCCTCCTCCCCTGTGAGACAAGAGCCTGGCCAGCCAATCACAGAATGCGTAGCATGGAATTCTTTGCATCTCTGTGGAGTCCCCTGCCTCCCCTCCAATAGGAGAGGAGTGCTCAATGGTTAATCTCTGTGGGGTCCCCTGCCTTTCATTCAATAGGAGAGGAGTGCTCAATGGTTCATCTCTGTGGAGTCCTCTGTCTTCCCACCAATAGGAGAGGAGACTCAATGGTTCAGTGTGCTGTGCTCTGCTGTATCTATGCAGCACGCTTCACTCAACATATCATTCTGGTCATACTGCAGGTTAAGTGCAGTTAAGTGCAAAACTTTCCACACCTGGATTGTGCAACAACTGCCCATTATTATTTTCTTCCATAGATTTTTCAAGCAGATTTAAGTCAAAACTGTAACTCGGCCACTCAGAAACTCCAGTAATCAACTCCAGTGTAGATTTGGCCTTGTGTTTTAGGTTATTGTCCTGACAAAAGGTGAATTCATCTCCCAGTGTCTGGTGGAAAGCAGACTGAACTAGGTTTTTCTCAAGGATTTTGCCTTTGCTAAGCTCCATTATGTTTATTTTTTTATCCTGAAAAAGTCCCTAGTACTTAACAATTACAAGCATACCCATAACGTGATGCAATTCCGTGTAAATATTGACGCCGACAGAGATGGCTGCCTCACTTCGCGTTCCTAGGAATCTATGTATTTAGTTTTTTTATGTGTTATTTCTTACATTGTTACCCCAGGTAATCTTAGGTTTTATAACATACAGTTGGGAGGAACTATTGGATATAAATTGATTTGCATTTGAATGAGGGAAATAAGTATATGATCCCCTCTCAATCAGAAAGATTTCTGGCTCCCAGGTTTCTTTTATACAAGTAATGAGCTGAGATTAGGAGCACACTCTTAAAGGGAGTGCTCCTAATCTCAGTTTGTTACCTGTATAAAAAAACACCTGTCCACAGAAGCAATCAATCAATCAGATTCCAAACTCTCCACCATGGCCAAGACCAAAGAGCTCTCCAAGGATGTCAGGGACAAGATTGTAGATGTACACAAGGCTACAAGTGCTACAAGACCATCGCCAAGCAGTTTGGTGAGAAGGTTACAACAGTTGATGTCATTATTCGCAAATGGAAGAAGCACAAAAGAACTGTCAATCTCCCTCGGCCTGGGGCTCCATGCAAGATCTCACCTCGTGGAGTTGCAATGATCATGAGAACGGTGAGGAATCAGCCCAGAACTACACGGGAAGATCTTGTCAATGATCTCAAGGCAGCTGGGACCATAGTCACCAAGAAAACAATTGGTAACACGTGAAGGACTGATATCCTGCAGCGCCCACAAGGTCCCCCAGCTCAAGAAAGCACATACAGTATACATGCCTGTCTGAAGTTTGCCAATGAACATATGAATGATTCAGAGAACAACTGGGTGAAAGTGTTGTGGTCAGATGAGACCAAAATGGAGTTCTTTGGCATCAACTCAACTCGCTGTGTTTGGAGGAATGCTGCCTATGACCCCAAGAACACCATCACCACCGTCAAACATGGAGGTGGAAACATTATGCTTTGGGGGTGTTTTTCTGCTAAGGGGACAGGACAACTTCACCGCATCAAAGGGACGATGGACGGGGCCATGTACCATCAAATTTTGGGTGAGAACCTCCTTCCCTCAGCCAGGGCATTGAAAATGGGTCGCGGATGGGTATTCCAGCATGACAATGACCCAAAACACATGGCCAATTGAACAAAGGAGTGGCTCAAGAAGAAGCACATTGTCACATTCTGACCTTTATTTCCTTTGTTTTGTATTTATTTATTTATCTTTTTGTTATTAAACATGAATCAAAGAAACCACGCTGCATTTTGGTCCGCTTCTCCTTCAGATGAAGAAAACTGTTACAGAATCACCCACCACAACAGGACCAAGTGGCGTGGTAACGGGCAACGGCAAAAGCAGCAGCAGCAGAAGGAACAGAGGCAGCAGCAGCAGGAGCAGCAGCAGCAGCAGTGGGAGAGGCTGCACTACTTGGAGAAATGGACTTGGGAGGAGATTCTAGGCGGGAAAGGACCCTGGGCAGAGCCAGGGGAATATTGCCGCCCCAAAGCCGAGCTGGAGGCAGCAAAAGCAGAGAGGCGGCATTATGAGGAGCTAGCACGGCAGAGCGGATGGAAGCCCGAGAGTCAGCCCCAAAAATGTCTTGGGGGGTGGCACACAGGAAGTGTGGCGAAGCCAGGTAGGAGACCTGCGCCAACTTCCTGTGCTTACCGGGGGGCGAGAGAGACCGGGCAGGCACCGTGTTATGCGGTGGAGCGCACGGCGTCCCCAGTGCCGGTGCATAGCCCGGACCTCTCAATCAGAGGCAGGTGTCATTAGTTGTCTCTGATTGAGAATCATACTTAGGTAGCCTGGGTTTCACTGTGTGTTTGTGGGTGATTGTTCCTGTCTCTGTGTTTTGCACCAGATAGGGCTGTTTTTGGTTTTCTACGTTTATTGTTTTGTAGTGTTCGTGTTTAACTTTTTGTTATTAAACATGAATCAAAGAAACCACGCTGCATTTTGGTCCGCTTCTCCTTCAGATGAAGAAAACCGTTACACACATTAAGGTCCTGGAGTGGCCTAGCCAGTCTCCAGACCTTAATCCCATAGAAAATCTGTGGAGGGAGCTGAAGGTTCGAGTTGCCAAACATCAGCCTCGAAACCTTAATGACTTGGAGAAGATCTGCAAAGAGGAGTGGGACAAAATCCCTCCTGAGATGTGTGCAAACCTGGTGGCCAACTACAAGAAACGTCTGACCTCTGTGATTGCCAACAAGGGTTTTGCCACCAAGTACTAAATCATGTTTTGCAGAGGGGTCAAATACTTATTTCCCTCATTAAAATGCAAATCAATTTATAATATTTTTGACATGTGCTTTTCTTGACTTTTTTTGTTGTTATTCTGTCTCTCACTGTTCAAATAAACCTACCATTAAAATTATAGACTGATCATTTCTTTGTCAGTGGGCAAACATACAAAATCAGCAGGGGATCAAATACTTTTTTCCCTCACTGTACCATCCACTGCATCGTGCCTATGCTGTTCTATACCATCACTCATTCAAATATTTTTTTATGTACATGTAACAGTACAACTTTAGACCGTCCCCTCGCCCATACCCGGGCGCGAACCAGGGACCCTCTGCACACATCAACAACAGTCACCCACAAAGCATCGTTACCCATCGCTCCACAAAAGCCGCGGCCCTTGCAGAGCAAGGGGAACTACTACTTCAAGGTCTCAGAGCAAGTGACGTCACTGATTGAAATGCTATTTAGCGCGCACCGCTAACTAAGCTAGCCGTTTCACATCCGTTACATACATATTATACACGGGTGTGTATAAGGTCATTGTTGTGAAATTGTTTGGTTAGATTACTCGTTGGATATTACTGCATTGTCGGAACTAGAAGCACAAGCATTTCGCAACACTCACATTAACATATGCTAACCATGTATATGTGACAAATAATTTTTATTTGTATTTGATTAGACAATATGGAGAGTAGTAATGTGCTGTATTTGATTTGCCCCAAACATAACACTTTGTGTTCACGACAAAAACTTAATTGCTTTGCCACATTTTTTCGTGGGGAATATTTTTATTCAATATAGGCTTCTTTTCACTCTGTCAATTAGGCTAGTATTGTGGAGTAACAACAATATTGTTGATTCCATCCTCAGTTTTCTCCTATCACAGCCATTAAACTGTATTTGTTTTAAAGTCACAATTGGCCTGATGGTGAAGTCCCTGAGCAGTTTTGTTACGTGCCTCATAACAGAGGGAGGTGCAGGAATCAGGAGCAGGTGAGCAAGTAATTCCCAGTGGCAAAATAGTTTAATGAGCAGTCCAAAACACAACGACAACATGGGCCTGAAAACACACCCAAACGAGGTTGCCACAAACACAGGGAAATAAAGCGCTACACACAGAGGAGAAACCTCTACTCCTAAACTCAATACCTAACGGCACAACTGCCGTGAGAAAAGAAACCCTGTGGTACAGACACGCACCCCTCAATAACGTAACCACAGAAAACAATCCCGCACAAAGACTAGCAGGCAGCGGAGGTAAATATACCCTCCGAAATCAACTAATAAGACACAGGTGTAAACAATACAGACAGACACAAACGAAAAGGAAAAATGGATCGGTGGCAGCGAGTAGGCCGGCGACGACGACCGCCGAGCACCACCTGAATAGGGAGAGGAGCCACCTTCGGTGGAAGTCGTGACAGGTTTCCTTCGTCTCCGGCAACTGAGTTAGGAAATATGCTTGTATCGATGTATTGATACACCTACCAAAATGTAATTAATAACTTCACCATGCTCAAAGGGATGTTTTTTATGCTTTACCCATCTACCAATAGGTACCCCTCTATGAGAGGCATTGGAAAACCTCCTTGGTCCTTGTGGTTGAATCTGTGTTTCAAATTCACTGCTCAACTGAGGGACCTTACACATAATTATATGTGTGGTGTACCAAGATGAGGTAGTCATTAAAAAATCTTGTTAAACACTATTATTGCACATAGAGTGAGTTCATGCATCTTATCATGTGACTTGTTAAGCACATGTTTACTCTCAAACATATTTAGGCTTTCCATAACAAATGGGTTGAATACTTATTGAATCAAGATATTTCAGCTTTTCATTTTTTTATACATTTGTAAAATATTTGAAAACACAATTACTCTTTGACATCATGGGGTATTGTGTGTAGGCTAGCAACAAAACAAATCTCAATTTAATCTGTTTTAAATTCAGGCTATAACACAACAAAATGTGGAAAAGGTCAAGTGTGAATACTTTCTGAAGGCCTGTATGCGTGTCTTTCGGAGGGGTTGGGTTAAAAGCGGAAGTCAAATTATGGTTCGACCTTGTGTATAATTTACCAACAAAGTTATCTTAATCCTAATCTTAAAATTCGGATGAAATTGGATACTATGAAAAGATGTCAGAATCAATCACTGTTATGTCTGTATACATTACCAGAGATAAATAATTGCAAGCTAAACTCTCAATAAAATCAATCTCCCACATATAAGAAGAGATATGCTTCTAGAAAACAGCACTAATACTGTCGAAGAAATTATTCAAAAATTTGAGTGTAAAAACAGGATACTATATTCCCTTTGTTTTCTATATAGTACTCTCCCAACCATACATTACTGACTGATATTAGACATGGTATAGCTGACCTGACCTATAACCCCTGAAGATCACAATAACGTCTTCATGTCAGTAAACAGTCACAGTGCTTCCATATCATCTTTAAGAGGACAGCATCCTCCCTGTACTCTCTGTTCACCCACGACCCACGACTCCAACACCATCATTAAGTTTGTGACGACACAACGTGGTTGGTCTGATCACCAACGACGATAAGACAGCCTATAGGGAGGACGTTTTTTTTCTCCTCTGGTTGCACATTTAACATGCTAGTAGAAATGAGGTAAAACAGATTTAAGTATCCCTGCATTAAAGTCCCCGGCTACTAGGAACGCCGCCTCTGGATGAGCGTTTTCCTGTTTTCTTATGGCCGTTTACAGCTCATTGAGTGCGGTCTCAGTGTCAGCATCGGTTTGTGGTGGTAAATAGACAGCTACGAAGAATATAGATAAAAACT